>NW_026716231.1:0-18179 GCF_029784015.1 Lycium ferocissimum
TTCTTCCCCAGCTCCTTCTAATTCTTCCAATCCTATTCATAACCCCATTCCATCTCCTCAAAATCCTGATCCAATTCAAAATACTTCAATTCCAATCAGGCCAAGTATTAGAATCCATCATAGACCTGCATATTTGGATGATTATTTTTGCAATTTTATCTACTTCACTAATCTTGACTATTCCTGTTTCTCTCAACCAACAGAACCCAGTGTCTTTTCTTTCAATGCCCTTTCTCCCAACAACCAAAGTGTACTACACTCCTTATCTATTTTATTAGAACCAACCAATTTCCAACAAGCATCTGCCTATCCTGGTTGGAAACAAGCTATGGATACAGAGATAAAAGCCCTTATGCTTAATCACACTTAGGACATGGTGATTTTATCTAAAGATAAGAAAGCTTTGCCTTACAAATGGATTTACAAAGTTAAACATAATTCAGATGGAGGTGTTGAAAGATTAAAAGTCAGGTTGGTAGTGAGGGGGGATATCCAAAGAGAAGGTATTGATTACACTGAAACCTTCTCCCTTGTGGTCAAAATGACCACAGTCAGATGTTTACTTAGTGTGGCAGTCAAAAAGGAATGGAAAGTATCTCAACTAGATGTTAGTAATGCTTTCTTACATGGGGATTTACAAGAAGAGGTGTTCATGAAGTTCCCTGCTGGATTATTACCTCCTAGTCCTGATCATGTTTGTTTACTCAAAAAATCACTTTATGGCCTCAAACAAGCCTCTAGACAATGGTATGCTAGGCTTGCAGGGGCACTCAATTTTAAAGGTTATTCAACTTCCCTAAATGACTACTCCTTGTTTTTCAAACGAACTGGTGATCTTGTTTCTATCCTAGCTATGTATGTAGATGACATACTCATCACAGGTAATGACATTCATGAAATTGACCAACTTAAACTCTTCCTAAGTTCGGAATTTCGAGTGAAAGATTTAGGGGACATCCATTATTTTTTGGGTATGGAAGTCTAAAGAGAAAAACACGGTTACATTGTCAGTCAAAGAAAGTTCACCTTAGATTTGTTGTAGGAATTTGATTGCTCTCACTTGCCCAAAGTTTCATCACCTCTTGACCCTGCACACAAATTACATGGAGATGATCAAGATCTTATGTGTAATCCTACACTTTACAGACATCTAGTTGGAAAATTAAATTACCTTACTCATACTCGACCAGACCTTGCTTTTGCAGTGTTGAAACTTAGCCAATTTATGCAGCAACCCTCTCATTTTCATTTTTCCTTAGCTCTCAGAGTGGTCAAATACCTTTCTTTAGATCCAGGACAAGGGATTTTTCTTTCAGCTAATCCCTCTTTTTCTTTAACTGCATTTTGTAATGCGGACTGGGCTTCATGCCCCGATTCTCGCAAATCTGTATCTAGTTTCTTTATAACTCTTGGTAGTGCCCCCATTTCTTGGAAATCGAAAAAACAAGCATCCATTTCACTCTCTTCTGCTGAAGTAGAGTATCGCTCTATGAGGAAAGTGATAGCTGAACTAACATGGCTTGTGCGTCTTCTTCAAGATCTATCTGTCTCATCGTCTCTTCCAGTTCCCATTCACTTCGACAGTCAAGCCGCCATCCACATAGCTAAAAATCCCGTCTTTCATGAACGCACCAAACATGTTGAACTTGACTGTCATTTCGTGCGTCAACAACTCCAATCCGGTCTGATTTCCCTCTCTTTCCTCCCTTCTAAACTTCAAATAGCCGATCTATTCACCAAACCTTTCTCTGGAGTTTCTCATCGGGATCTAATGGGCAAATTGGGTATCTCTTCATTACCCTTCAATTTGAGAGGGGATGTTGGAGAAACTTCCTTCACTTTACCTTCATCTTCATCACACAGCAACAATGGAGGATTTAATATTGATGAATCGAAGAAAGAAAACAAAGTCTTAGGAAGTTCATCTTTGGTTTTGTCGAAGAAGAAAAACAAAGAAGAACAGACTGGGCAGATTGGGCCTTTGTCAACGGATGAAAGCATTGGACCATTCTCAGGTCATTGGGCCTCAACAAACACACTTCTATCAGCAAAAATACAAAGGCCCACATGATGAGGATACATAGGATAGTTATTGTGTACATAATTACATAGAAAAAATGGCACTTTTGATTCCTTTATGAGCTATTCAAAATGATAATTAGTTAGTTACATAGTATAGGAATTTAGCATTCCAATCCCTAGAAATTTGTATAAATCAGTGGTTGCATTGTACAGATGAATTGATTGAATGCAAGGAAAATTTCTAAATCTCCTCTTCAAGTTCTTTCATAGAGTATGCGCTTTGCGCATGTCCCTTACATTAATGAATATACAACTTCAAAAAAATTACGTTGTCCCTTATATTAATGATTGTACAAATTTAAAAAATTAAGTAAATATTACCAAACAATATATAGTCGACATGCAATTATGAATTTTTATTTCATTCAAAAGTATTTTAGAATTTAATGCTAAATTATAGAGTATAACAATTGTGGAAATAGTGATGATTTATATCAATAGTATTCATGAGATTGTACAGATTTTGGTACATAAATTTTACAGAAAGAATATTTTGATAATCAACATGCGACAATACAGAGCAAACTTTTTTTGAAAAAAATTAGAAGTTCATTTACTAATTTAATAAAATTTTAAGAAAATAATTGTTTAGAATCATAGTAATAAGAATAAAATAAAGACTTCTAAACCCTATAGAAGTTCTTACTACACGTAAATTTCCTAATTTGATTTTTCTGGTGTTTCTTTTACAATGTTGTTATGTTATATAGTGTATATAAGGAAGGATACTAGAAAAATAATTAAACGTTTATTCCTAAATATTAGGTGAATAGTTAAATGACTATTTTATCTAATGTGAAATCAAATTTTAAAGGGTAGAAAAAGGCTAATGTCGTCAAATTCTTTGCGATGGAAGGTAATGATACAAATAATATGTATAAAATTTGTAAATAAGTCAATTTTAAATTGATAATCGTATATGAGACGTAACAAAAGTCACAACAACCTTTCAATTTGCAATTGCCTATCAAGAGTACACAATCAACCGAACTTCAAGAATAAACTAAGGGCTTGTGTGGAAAGCCACCTGGTAATTGGAATTGGTGTACTTACTAGGGTAGTAATTACACAGCCTAGTAATTACACAGTAGTGTAAATACAACGACCTGTTTGTTTGTCATAACGTAATTACAGTGTAATTACAAGCGTTCTGTTTGGTTGCACAAGTGTAATTACACAGTTAGTTTAATTTAAAAATAAAATTTAATTATAAAAAATTTAAAAAAATAATATTTAAAAAATATTTTCCTTTATAAATAATATTAAATTAGTTATTTAATAACACATTGTTTCTTGAAAATATATTAATCAATAATCATATATTTGTAACTAATATTGTAAAAAATAATTGATATATATATTTGTGAGAACATCATGGATTGAATGTTTGACAAAAAAAAAAAATATTTATAAATATAATGCCATAACATTATTCAAATGTTTGACACAAAAAATCCATCAAATGTAAGTGACAAATAAACAACATGCAATGTGAAAGCAAATAACTTAAAATTGAAAATATAACCTAAATTCAAAATTCAAAATCCAAAAGAAAAAGTTTAACATAATACACAAAGTTTAACATAATACACTTATGTCAAATTCCAACATTACATAAGTAAGTAATTCAAAAGAAAGGGAAAATATAAGTCTATGACCTCATTCACAACGAAATTCTACTTTAATAACGTCACTCGTTAGATGTCAAGTTAGTTAATGACTCATTATTTTCAATATTAAGAGGTGTAGTTTCAAAAATTAGAATAATAACACGGTTATGCTAAATGAATAAAATAAAAAAATAAAAAAAATACGAGCAATTACATGGAACCACAAGAAGTAAAGGTTGGGAATGAGAAGAAAGGAAATGAAAAATAAATAATATAAAAAGAAAAATATATTTTAAAAAATAAAAATAATTAAAAAGTAAAAAATTAAAAATAAATTAAAATAATAGAAATTAAAAAATAAAAAGAAATTAAAATAAACAAACTAAAAAGTAACTTAATTACGGGGTGTAATTACACCCAATTCTCAACCCCAACTTGAGAATTGGAGAGTGTAATTACACCCTCTCAATTACATCCAATTCTCACCTACTTGATCAAACAAAACCCAAACCTGCTTAATTACACTCAATTACACTCAATTCCAATTGGGTGGCTTTCCAAACAGGCCCTAAAGGAATAAAAAATTTACCTCGAAACAAGAAAATTTGCCTCCGTAAACCTAAAGTGATATTAGTTGCTGAATCCTAGATCTAACTTTTCTTCTTTGTAGCTAAGACAACTATGGTAAAAGAGTCTTAAAGTGATACTGTAAACCTAAACAAAGACACAACGTAAGTAATAGGAGTATTATAAAAGAATCTAAACCTGAAGTGAATCCTAAACCTTAATAAACAAACTAAAGTCGTATTCAACAAAAAAGTGATAACTAACGACAGTTTTTTGTACTTTTCAAAAAAATAATATATATATATATATATATTATTGGTGTTTATAATTACTGTTTTATCCAATAATATAGAGAAAATAAAAACATTTAGTGAATATTGTGATTGGATTAAAATAATTGAACTCACCTCAAAATTTATAAGAAAATAAAAGAATGTCCCTGAAAAAATTGTCAAGTGACAATGTTTACATTAATTCATGCTGTTGTTCTAGACTATTATCTTTGAATTGCTAAACATATCCTTAATAATATTTGCGTTCCCCTTTGTTCCTGCAATTCCAATTTAATTACAATATGATTAATTGCAGATAAGAATATTTAATATCTTTATTCATCAGAAGAATTTAATTAATTAGGTACTCATCACTCTACATTTCACAAAGACACGATTTATACCGAATAAATATATCAAATAGATCTAATGAATTAGGTACTCATACTCTAAATTGCACCAACACACGATTTATATCGCATAAATATATCAAATATCGTATTGGAGCGGGATTGATGAAATGGAAGTTCGCATCGGGGGTGTTGGGCGATAAGAAGGTGCCGCCTATGCTTAAGGGAAAGTTCTACAAAGTGGTGGTTAGACCGACTATGTTGTACGGGCTCATGTCCAGAAAATGAAGGTAGCAGAGATGCGGATGCTGAGATGGATGTGCGGTCATACCAGGAGAGATAGGATTCGGAATTAAGTGATTCAGGACAAGGTGAGTGTGGCCCCAGTGGTGGATAAGATGCGGGAAGAGAGGTTGAGATGGTTCGGCCATGTGCGGGCGAAATTGCGTTGATGCGCAGTGAGGAGGTGTGAGGGCGCGGTGGTGGGCCCGAAGAGAGGGAGGGGTAGGCCAAAGAAGGTCTAGGGAGAGGTGATTCAGCAGGATATGACGCTACTTTAGCTTACTGAGGACATGACCGGTGATAGGAGGGTGTGGAGGTCGAGTATCAGGGTAGAGGGCTAGTAGGGGGCCGCGAGGAGTTCTTTTCTGCATTAGGAGTTTTATTATCTTTGTTCACTCGCTTATTTTTTTACATCTCTCATATAGCTTGCTTGTTTTTCTCTTTCTTTCTTTAACGTCATTTATCTTATTATATGTTGCTATTATTGCCTATTATTATTGTTGTCTTGGCACCTTTTCTTAAGTCGGGGGTCAATCGGAAACAGCGCTTCCTCCCAAGGTAGGGGTAAAGGTCTAACGTACACTTTCTGCACCCCACCATGTGGGAATACACTGGGTGTGTTGTTGTTGTTGTTGTTGTTGTTATAGTTTGGTCTCAAACATTGGATTAAATCAACTGAATTGAATAACAAACTACACTCAAATATACATCTTACGAATTATACACACATCATCCAACTAAATAAAAGTCGCGTGTTTCCACTAATAAGCAAGATATATAGAAAATAAAAGCATTTAATGAGTACTGCGATTAGATTCGTTATAGTTGAACTCACCTTAGAATTTTTAAGAAAATAAAAGAATGTAAAGTCTTCAATTAAAAATCAATATTATTCCCAATGGTAGAATCTTTGCGTGAGCAAATTCATGGCTTTATCAATATTCGCAATAACAATTTTTTTCTAGCTCATCAACACCTAGTAGAACCATATAATAATTTGCTTCCTTTGAATCTTGCATATAATGCTAGCTTTTCATGAGTTCGTCTAAACCATAAATATTGAAAATACGATGACAACTAATTGTGACTCTAGTTTGTTTAGCATTAGGACTTTTATGAAACAAACCCTAGCTTATTCTTAAACAAAAAAGGAATGAAGTGTCCAAAGCAGAACTTCTAAGCCTAAAAGGAAGGTTTTTTTTATTTTTATTTTTTATTTTTTATTTTTTATTTTATTTTCAAATCAGAGTTCCATCGTATTGATGGAGGAGTTAAGCAAGACTCCAACTTTGTTCATTCCAAAAAGGATAATTACACGGAGGAGAACATAAACCTTAGCCTCACTTAGATGATGTAAATTGAACGAATTCAATCTAATAGCTATCGGCCTAGAGTACATGTACAAAAGATTGAGGGACTCCACCTATACAAAGCTGAGTTTTTTGGAATGAAAACTACTACTACATACGAGATATGCGGCCTACGAGTGCAATAGACCGAAATGATCAGGTGATACCATCACTACAAGAAATTTGACTTGTAACGACGACCTTTTAACGAAGGGACATGAATCCAGTCATTATAACTAAACTTTTAGCGACTAAAATTTTATCCAGTCGCCAAAGTGGATTTTTGGCTTAGCATTAGCGAAGGGTATGATGTCCGGCCGTAAATACTGAGGAATCCGGTCGTTAATAATAATAATTTGGCGGAAGTATCCCAAAAGAAGTGCGCCAAACACCCTATGCAATATTAGGTATCCTTTTTTTGTTTTTTTCTTTTTTCTCCCCACTCAAATAATTAACGCTCCCCATTTCCCCTTCCCATGTATATAATAATAAAAGAAATCCCTAATCCCCAACCTGCAAAGAGACGTTACTGCAATTGCTTCGCCAACACCCTCAACAAAATTTGGTTACCTCTGGTAGATGAGTTTGACTTGGTGGCGGTGGAGAGTGGGTTGAACCACCAAAAGCAAAAGCCCTAGCCTGCGTCCAACAAGGTGTCAATATTTTCGTAAAATTGTCTTCTTTCTCTTTTAGGATTTGATTGATTTCGACAGTTATTTTCTATTCGTAATTCCAATTCGCAGTAGTGATGCTTAGATTTTGATTTTGCTCGTATGCTATTCTGAGGGTAATATATTTGAGCATAAATTGTGAAGAATTGTACTCTTTTTTTTTTTTTTTTTTTTGTTGCGATTTAGCGGAAGATGTGAGGCCAATACATATGAGAAATGTTAAGCGCCTGATTTTTGAAGAAAATTTGAATTTGTGAAATTGGAGACGCTTAGAGGGTGTTGGTTTCTAACAGAAGTTGGTGTACATAGTAAATTTTTATCTACTGCTTGTCAGAGCAATTGGTGATCATTTTTTCATGTTAGTTCTTACATTAGCTGAGCAGAAAGTTTTGCTAAACATTCTTGTCGTTTGTGTCGAAATGTGGGTCAAATTGAAGGTGTTTGATCATCTGTGTCATTGACCATATGAGAATACATGATGATACGGTAATTCTATTTGTTTCACATTCAATTCCGCAATCTGCAGTAATAGTTTTCTTACCCCTTTTTGCAATGAAACTTGGATCACTACTGTAGCTAATATTGAGTGGTGAGGTTGTGATTGGTTCTTGCAATACTGGTGTTTGCTGTATCTGATAGTTATTGTAAGTGATATACTATTTGCTTTTTGGTTACAGATGATACACTCATTAGTATTTCTCAGCCTTTTATAGAAGTCAATACTACAAGAATGCAAGAAACATCATATGAAATTGGTGCAGAACAAACAATTAGTCCATAAATATCTGATATATTAATTGTAACACTAGAACTCGTATGAAATTGGTGAAACTCGACTCTTGTTTCGACTGAGAATTATTTTGATTTGAATATGTTGTTTTCATATGTTATTTTCTCCCACATGAACACCTATGTTTATAATAGGAAACTGGAGTTGATCCGATTGAAAAGTTCTTCAAATATTTAACTCAAGCCTAGAGCAATTTGTTACGAGTAGTGTTTATATCAATTATGGCTCTCTACCGGAGCTAGAAGGAAGATTTTCTATTGCTACAACTGTTAGTCTGAAATTGTAGTAATGATATTAATCAGTTTTTCATATATTACTTGTCTATTTAAAATTTGATATATTTTATATTATTCACATGCACTGTCTCAATTCCTCCAGCAGATACCGTAACACTAAGGAGGAATGGATTCATACTTTTATCTTAGTTCTACTTCAATGATTCATCTAGTATGTCATTTAGGTGTCTATTTATTTCTTCTTCTATTGTATACTATCCAATATCAGCTATGCGTCCCTATTATTTCCTTACTGGAAACTAAATTTTTTGTTATGTGTTAACAAAATTTCAAGTCTCCTTTGAGTGATACTCTTCAATGTGAGTGTCATTGTTTTTGCTAAACCAGCTTGCACTCAAATGGCCTTTGTGAAACGCTGAGATTTTCTGTACACTACCTTAATTATTACCAACAGAAAAGGGCCAAAAGTACCACTATCCTATGGAAAATGGCTCACACATAACTTCCTTCCACCTTTTGGCCTAAAAATACCCCCAACCTATTTTTTTTGGCTCAAGAAGACCCCTCAAACTAATGAGGGCGTTTTGCAATTTAAAATAACCACGTGGCCTATTATGATTCGTTACATATATATTATTTAATTCAAAAATTAAACCCACCTATTTCTTAAACCCAAACCTGCCTCTAATAATCTGACCCGTTTCTTTTAACCTAAACCCACCCATTCGCTGAATATTGCATTTAAATCCCTTTACGTGATTCTCCTACAGTTAATTAAACTTTACATCTTCATACAGTTCTTTAGATTGATCTTGTCACAATCATGAGGAATTGATGTCCTAAAATTATTTTTGTGGTTCCTGAATAACAGCCTACTATTTTTTCCTCGTGTACTCATTGTCTCGAGAGCTCTGCTTGGTAGATTCAGTTAATTATAATAGATTTTACTGTCATGTATAATTAAACGATAATGTTCTTTGTGCAATAAAGTAGAAAGAACATAGGTAGTTTCAGCCTTGTTCTACTTTGATTTATTGTCATCTCTTTCAGGCATTCCTGTGGAATTACGTTTTTGAGCTTACTTGATAATCCATTTTGAGTTATCATTTTCTTGATTTTTGAAACAGTGGTTGAATATTTCGGGTTCAATGGAGTAACTGCAGTCACTAGTGCGCTTATCTTTGCAATGGGCTCATATTTTGTAAGTGTGGAGTTGTACCTTTTATATTTGTTGGTTTTATCTAGTCTTTCTTATGCCGATTTTCTGCATATAACTCTAATTCAAAGTAAAATTGGTGCAGAAAACAATGCATGTTTTGTTTTCTTTCACTTTATTACTATCATGGCTACGGGTTTCAGAATGTCTTCACATATTAAATCAAGTAGCAGTAGGTGGAGTACTAGGATTCTGTTTTTTCATTTTCTGGTTCAGCAATGGGTGGGTACGCTTAGGTGAAAAGATATGGATCAGATTATTAGGGGGCGAATTTGGGTTTAAGAGATAGGTATGGTTTAGTTTTTATGCTTTTCGTTAGAAATTTGACGGGTGCATCAATAGTCCTCAAGGTGATGCTTAAATCGTAGTTATATTTCACTGCTCTGTTATCTGTTAATGTGTTATTGAAGATTCTTGTTGACTATTATCTGTTATTGATACTTGTGGGCAGTATGTCGCAAAAGTGAGAGCTAATACAGTTGGTGTTGTATTGAGTCTATTGACTTCACCTGCTGTAGGAATTCAACTAGCTCCCCCAATTATAACAGTAGGTATTCTTAATATAGGCGCACAATGTCAAGGTGATAATTTATTGTCTCAAGTTGTTGAAAGAGCAGTCCGAGAAAACATCCTTTTTGTTTTGGTACAAAGTATACCTTGGGTGTTGTACTTTGTACCAAACTTCAACATGTCGCGTTAACTGCGTCAATCTTGCTACCTAAATAAATTACTATTGTGTTTGCTTTCTTTTGAAAGTTTACTTATCAAATACATTTATTTAGACAGTTCCGAAAAGTTGTTTTTGCTTTTTCTGGGGTTAGTCGTGATTTCCACTTTCTTGTGGTTTTATGTTTACTGCTCCCCAGTTATTTGTTGAATGATCTGTGATTGCTTTCTTTCAGTAGTCCATTCAGTTTTGTTCTATTTTCGAATTAGTTTATTTGGGTAGTTCCTAAAAATTGTGTTTGCTTGAGTTATGGTAAATCTTGATTTCGTGGAAAACAAAAAGAGAAAAATGTAGTAGCTGTTACAAGTATTGTGCCTAAATTGACATGAACTTGTTCTTTTAACAGATCAAGAATTTGAAGTTTGAAGAACCTGTCTATGAACAAAGTGCAGAGCAAGTATAAGCAAACCGAAACTATTAAAGAACAAGTTGACAGGAGAGACATGCTTTCTATTTTGTTCGGAGGTGTTTAAAGATTTTCCTATTTGTACATGCTACAATATTTGTACTTCTTCAAAGGAGCTGCTAAATATAATGTCAGAAAAGTTGGATGGGTCTATATTTTTGTAATGTCATGATTTATTTCGTTGTAATTAAATATGAAATTCAGATGGCTATCGATTATTTTATATATTGAGTTGATTTTATGTACTAATGCATATGAAAGAATATTCATTATTTGTTTCCTGTATCCTTTCAGTAATAATGATTGGATGGTGATGGTACAATCAGCGAAGGTGAAATGTTGGTCGTTAAAGACTTATAACAACCAGATTTGTAGTGTATTGAAGGTGTTTTAATGACCGGAATAACAATGAACGACCGGAAATGTAGTCGCTAAAAAAGGTATAACGACTGGAATTTTTGTTGTCGCTAAAGATTTAATAACGACCGGATATCCAATCCGGTCGTAAAGCTTTAACGATGGAGCTTTTAGTGACCGGTGGCGACCGGATATTTTCCAGACGCTATTGACTATTAACGACCGGATTAGGACTTTTAGCGACTGAATTTCCCCTCGCAAAAGGCCACTTTTCTTGTAGTGCATCATTGATGCAAAAGTGGTTCTTCTTTGGTCTAAACCTGATTGAGAAAGGGTCAAGCATTGCTTGATCCATAGTATCTTTTCTCCCAAATAAGAGGTTGTCATGGCATCCCTCTCAAGTCTATGGGGTATAGCCTCTCACCTTTTGCACTTTGGGATCATCTTGTCATAATGTTAAGGTTATTGAGTCTAAAAAAAGATGGAATTGTTTATACACTTGTAATGGACTATTGGAACTCATTTGGCTTGTCTGTTGTGTCTACCTTAATATGCCTTAAGGAGATGTTTGGATTAGTTGGAAACTGTAATAAAACTGGAAAAGAAAGTTGTTTTTCTTTGGGACCTTTTGCTTGTTTTTGATAAATAAAAATGGAGGAATCCTTCCCTTTGTGAAAAGAACCTGATGGCACATGACAGGACTTTTAGCAACTAGGTTTATGATTTGGATCCTATGTAGATTCTGTGAGCATATTTGTGATTTCAATCTGTGTTTTGAAAAGTGGTATGTTTCTCCCCTTTCACCCTAAGTCTTAATAAGTGATTCTTTTAAAAGATGAGAAGGTCCATGGTACTGTTTTTTAGTCAGGAGAGCAATGTAGGTTGATGGAGAAAGGTATATTTGACCCCTTTTTCTCTACGATTCTTTAAAACAATAAACCATGCTTTCTTTCCATTTCTTTCTCTAAACTAAGTCATGAGTACATTAATACAGAGGATCAGCAATAGATAAAGTTGGCCCTTCTCTAGGCATGTTTGAATGAAGCTGTTTTCCTCCTGTGCAACATATAAAGTTGGAAACATATGATACTTATTCAAGTTTTAAAGAAAAGATGAAGATTAAGAAAAAGGCCATAGTTAAGATTAAGTGTATCCTTCTAAGTTAATTTAAACTTTCCTGCAAATAAGATAGGGTCAAGAGTGAAGGTTAGGACACCTAGAATAAAAGAATATGGGATCCCTATGCATTTTGAGACTGTGACCTGCCTACTTACTTAAGTCATTTAAAAGGGTGTAACTGATTAGGCTTTGGATTTATATACCCCATATGAGAACTTAGTAGCTTAAAAGGTCCTGGACAGTTGGTTCTATAGACAATCCTAACTTGGTTTCTATTGTAGCTTGTGCCTTGAATTGGTTTATGTAAAAAGAAAAAGAGATAATAGGATATCATACCAATAAAGGATTCTAGTTTGTGCTTGCTTGACTTTGGTTGTGCTATAGTGGTTAAGACTATAATTTGCATCTGCCTGTTCCTTTTCCCTTTTTAAGAGGAATAATTTATGGCTTGGAATATAATGTCTTCACTTGAAATGTCCATAAAATGTTTAGAAGCCATTTGAGAGTTAGGCTTATATAGCTATAGGTATACCTTATGTATGCTAAACCTGTTATGATGTCATTGTGCTTAGAGAATGATTTTCCTTTGTGTTCTTATACTTCATCACACCTCGCTTGATTTCATGTTGTTTAGAATTGCATTTGACTGATCTGTTGTGGTCCAACTTAGGTCGTCTTTGTGCCCACATCGTCACTTTCATCTTTATGCTTAAATCATGTTTACCTTTACTGGTATCATTATTTCTTGTTGATAGTAAAGTTGTTCCACACACATATATATAAGGCATATCTTATTTACTCTGAACTATGTGTGGGTGTGTGAATCTGTGTCTTCCCTGTTTGTTGAGAGAAATTTTAGGTGAGGGAAGGGGGGGGGGGGGGGTTCTAGTTTGAACCCTTTCTTGGTGACCAGCCATGCCGGAGGTTCATGAAACCTCTTGGAACTTGTGCGGCATCAGGATTAAAAGGGGGGTGATGACTTGGCCTCCCACCACCTAGTTTGGGATGTTGAGTTTGAGGACATGGAACACATATGCTTCACATGGTCTCTTGAGTAAATATGATATACTGTGCATATATGTCGTATATTCATACATAGAATAGGATTTGTAAAACAGTGGTATACTTTGTATATTATGTGTGCATATCATATGTATGATAGGGACAGAAAAATATAAACTAACAGAGGTCTTTTGTTTTTCCCCTTCTCTACTGCATGGCCATTCAGGCCGAGGTCCAGCCACCTTAATAAGGAAAATTTCCTTCAAACATCTTTGAGTCCAAAAGGAAGAAAGGGAAGCTAATATATTGAAGGCCCAATCACGGTAAAAATTATGTGAAAGCCCAGCCATGGGTGAAAATGATTGGGGTTTGGTACACCCTATTTTATTTTATTCAATTTCATCGTATTTCTATTATATTTGGTTTGCTTGTATTATGCTTGTTATTTGTAAACCCACAAACTTATTGGAACCTTTATTATGAATTAGGCATCTTAGGAAAACGGTACATATGCCGTTTAGATTGACTTTAGCACCCAAAATTTTCTAAAAAACCTTGAGAACGCGTACTGATTTTGAAAAATTAAAAAATGAGAGGCAACTGCTACAAATTTTAATAAGTAATAAATTGGAAAAGATTTTGGGAATGCGAGAAATGGTATAGACAACTTGTGAAAAACTTGGAGGATAAATAGATTAGGCAAAAGGTGATGTGATTCTTCGAGTTAACAAAGAACCAATCGACCAGGATCTTGTTCTTGAAGCGATTTGATGGGCAGATTCAAGAAACGGACGCTTCTCAAGCTATACATCTCGGATATAAGTGATTCAAAAATGAGGTGCAAGACGACAATCTGAACTATGGGAATAACTATTTATTAGTTTAAAACAAGTAAATATTGAGGGCGTAACGATGGGAAGAAAGTTAAGGTTCTGTGTATGAAATAGAATGAATTTTAATCAAGAATCGCTTTCTTGAATGATCAAGAACCAATAAAGTTCCCAAGTCACCACTTGAAATCAACTTACGTGATAAAGAAACACCACACGCTATTAAAAACAAGATAAAGACTATCACCACCTTGCTTGGAACCAAAAACAAGGATAAAGAAGACCAAATAGAGAAAATAACTCTATTGCAAACTAGGGTTTATGCTCGAAAACGTGAATTCTATATTTACAAGTCATGAGAACCCTTTATATAGGCCTAGGGTCTCTTCTTTTTTTTTTTACTACAAATCCCTATTCTACTCTAGAAAGGAAATAGCTAAAAACAAGGAAAGTAAAATCCCTATTCTACAAGGAAAAGAATAAAGAAAACTGAATCCTACTAGAACTAGGATAAAAGTCCTACTAATGATAGGAAATTAAATCCTACTAAAATATAAATCAAGAAACAAGAAACCTATTTAGAAAAGGATTCAAGAAACAAGAATTCCCATTCTGAAAGAAATTGATCTTCAAACTTGAGCTTCTTGGACTTTCTTTCTCTTGAATTTCAATCTTGTGTTTCTTGGTTTTCTTGGATTTCTTGATCTTCTTCATCTTTCATCATTCTCCCCTTGTTGAGAAAGACTCGTCCTCGAGTCTAAAGGCTCCATAAATGGTGAAAGATTAGCAAACCCAAAAAAAATAAAAAAAATTGGAACAACCCATACTCACCAGGCTTTAAGTTGCATTTTTCTAGCTTGTCATAGAGCTTCATCATGTTGAAGAAATCTTTACATATGGCCGAACTAAATCCCACTTTCTTAATAGTAACTTTTTTCCATGATTTCTCAAACATATCATCTTAAACTGATCTTCAATGTTTAAGCCATAATCAACACTTATATCCTTTTGATCTTTAAGAATCTTGAACATTCCCTTGTCTATGTGGTGTTTGCATGACAAATCTAAGTTACTGCCATGAAACCAATAAATAAATCAAATTCAAGTACCTTTGGATCAAGGTATGAGATCAAATCATGTCTTCTTAAGAGCTCCTCGATGATTTTGCTGCTCTCATATTTGATATGATTATAGCCATTAACCTCAATGAAATTGAGAGATCTTAAATTGCCACATTCTTGAAAAGGTTCATCCTTTTGAGGAATAATTCTTGCTCGAACTACATCATATATTAAACTCTCATTCATAGTCTCTTTTTTCAGTAACTTGTCCTTTTTCCCTTCCAAAATCTTCATAGACTATTGATCCTATGCAATAAGCTGCTTTGGTTGGTGTGGAGTAAGAAACAAAATCTATATTCTTTTCAAAATCTCTTAATGGTGGAAACTCAATCTCACAAATAGTTGGATGCTCTGATGGATCCTCATCAAATTTTGGAGGCAAATCAAAGATTTGCGGATCTAATGCATTATCCTCCTCCTTTTGCTGTTCCATATTTATGGGACCAATGATTTGTAAATTGGTCACAAAAGAATCATCAACATACTTGGAGTTTTTAGCAACATCTTCTGGATTCAAGGGAACCAACTTAATTTTTCATCCATCCTTTGTAAAGAATAGGTATTATGATATTCATCATATTTAGCACACCTATCATATACCATGGTCTTCCAAGTAATAAGTAGCAAGCATCCATCTTTGGTACATCACACCAAACAAGATCTTTATATATTTTGCCAATAGAAAAAGAAACTAGGCATTGACGAGTCACCTCTAAACCACCATCATCATTCTCAAATTTGATGCTATAAGGATATGGATGAGGTTTTGTTAACAAGCCAAGTTTAGAAATCATCTCTTCGAAACAACATTAACATGACTTCCTTTATCAATGATTACCGAACATACCTTATCCCGGAGGTACATCTAGTGCGGAAAAGAGATTCCTTTTTCCATAAATTTTCATCTACTTGAACCCAACGTCCTCTTGTTTCTTGCATATAATGCATAATATTCCTCAACTGTGCTCTGATACCAAATTGATATGATTCTTCGAGTTAACAAAGAACCAATCGACCAGGATCTTGCTCTTAAAGCGATTTGATGGGCGTAATCAAGAAATGGCCGTTTCTCAAGCTATACGTCTCGGATATAAGTGATTCAAAAATGAGGTGCAAGATGACAATCTGAACTATGGGAATAACTATTTATTAGTTTAAAACAATTAAATATTGAGGGCGTAACGATGGGAAGAAAGTTAAGGTTCTGTGTATGAAATAGAACGAATTTTAATCAAGAATCGCGTCCTTGAATGATCAAGAACAAATAAAGTTCCCAAGTCACCACTTGAAGTCAACTTACGTGATAAAGAAACACCACACGCTATTAAAAATAAGATAAAGACTATCACCACCTTGCTTTGAACCAAAAACAAGGATAAAGAAGACCAAATAGAAAAAATAACTCTATTGCAAACTAGGGTTTATGCTCGAAATCCCTATTCTACTCTAGAAAGGAAATAGCTAAAAACAAGGAAAGTAAAATCCCTATTCTACAAGGAAAAGAATAAAGAAAATCAATCCTACTAGAACTAGGATAAAAGTCCTACTAATGATAGGAAATTAAATCCTACTAAAATATAAATCAAGAAACAAGAAACCTATTTAGAAAAGGATTCAAGAAACAAGAATTCCCATTCTTGAAAGAAATTGATCTTCAAACTTGAGCTTCTTGGACTTTCTTTCTCTTGAATTTCAATCTTGTGTTTCTTGGTTTTCTTGGATTTCTTGATCTTCTTCATCTTTCATCAAAAAGCTTCCTTCTTAAAATGATTTGAAAGCATATCTTTTCTGGTTTTGGGTTTTGGTAAAAAGCTTCGATATTTTGGGCTGTAGCCCACTTGTCTTTTTTCTCAAGAAAAACGAGTATTCATTAAACTGCTTTGGGTTAGAACCCACTTGTTCTGGTATTTGAAAATAAAATAATGAAAGGTCTCTTTTGGACTAAAACCCCCGTCTAATTTTGTATAAACCTGTGGTCAAATAAACTTGGCAAAGGCCTATGTTTTTAAATGGTTAGAAATAGGGAGTGTTTGGGCCAATAAGTACATACAGCTTGGTTATTTTTTAAGAGAACCCAAATAAAGTTACTTCTTTGTGTTAAGACCCACTTGGCCTTTTTTCTAAAAAAAACCGTGGTCAATATTTTCTTGGCTAAGGCCCACGATTTCAATAAATAAACAAGCCATTTTGATAAAACAGAACTGATTTTGAAATAAAGCTCTTATTTCTTAAGTAAAAATGGGATTTTGTTATAAAATAGACATATGCATGCAAGTATGTTTTAAAATGAGCATATGCGAGATTGTTTTACCATGGGTACAATTCACCTTTTTCCTAACAAAACAATCGCGCGAAATATGTAAAGAGTTCTTTTCTTTAAAAATCAAAACAATCTAAATTACGCTTAATTATAAAACTTAGGTAAGGATATTCTGAAAGCATACTAGACGAATTAACCCGGTCCACGTGTGAGTAAAGCATGAAAAAAACTTGGTCATTCAAATCCAAAGAATAAACGAATTTTCTATTTTTTCCTATAAGAAACACTACTATCCTTATATATAAAAGGAACTAATTATACCCGGACATCATAAATCCAAACCTAAATACCCTGTATATAAAGTGAATACATTCAACTCTTTTCAAAAAATGATATGCAACATGACAAATCTTTTGCGGGAAATAAACACTAAATAAACAGTTCATGCAAATACTCACACATTGGAACTCGAAGGTCAACCGTATAGTACGGATCCTTAATACTAGTGGTGCCTAACACCTTCCCTGGGATCACTGCATCCTTACCTAGAACTTTGGATTAAGAAGGATTTTTCACGGCGTATGAATAAACCCTTCAAAACTGATTTTTCTAATTTCCTAAAAATTAGTGGCGACTCTTTTAAAACAAAGTCAGAAAGAGCATCAATGATTTTGAAGTAGCTTTTTCGAGCACTAACCCCGCCTGCGAAAATGCGAACCGTTGGTTGTGCGTGTCCGAGAGACCGTCGAGGCGGTTCGTCGCAACAAAGTTTTCCGTCGCGTGCTATGGTATCGGGATGGTTATTTTATTAACTGTGTATTAAAAGCCCTAATACCCTAGAGCTTTAATTTCATGTTGGAACCTCCATGTTATGTCCCGTACTTTGCACTTTCGGAAAATTTGAAACAATGGCGACAGGATAAGGACGAGGT
>NW_026716232.1:0-17789 GCF_029784015.1 Lycium ferocissimum
TGTGTGGATAATAGATGTTTTATGACCTTATTAGTGTATAATTTGTACATCATTTTGTAGCCTTGCCGGCTTGTTCATATATATGTTTGGAGTGGATTCGAAGATTCCTTCATAATGAGTTTTATTTTTTAGAATGGCATTTATTCAGGTTGAGTTATTTGATAATTAGAGAAGTGGTCCATTGAGATAGATTGGAAGAAGTAGGACAAGGGGTGCTCGGTAGGCTAGCTCCAAGTACCCGTCATGGCCCTCTGGTTGGGTCGTGACAATAGCCCTGGGAGGTTTGTGTGTATTTTATGGTTTTCTTGATGTGTCTTATACTTTAGGATTTTAATCATTCGAGGACGAAAGTTTCTAAGAGGGAAAGGATGTTACACCTCGTACTTTTGTACGTAAAATTTCGTCACGAGTTAGTCATCTTAGACTTGGAGAGCGAGACAAACTTCCAGGTCATATGGGATTAGACATGTCTATCTTGATTGCATAAGAGTTTAAGAACATGTTTAGTAGGTATCGGAAGGTTTCAAGATCAAGCGAATTGAAGAAATTAAGTTTGTCAAAACTTGGGGAAAATTAGGAAGGATTCTGGACAAGAAGGATTCTGGACAAGCTTTTGGCAAAACTTTCGGGAGGTATATCTTTTAGTGTATAAGGAATTGTGAGATGCATAACCTATCTAACTTTAAGTTTAGAGAGTCTTCTTTCCATTACAATAGATAGTTCGAAAATCTGATAAGTATGGTGCCATGTATGGCCTGTACAAAAAAATACGTCCCATAAATTCTTGGCGCACTTTGTGGCGGTTCCAACTTTAAGTTGATCTTTATAATTCGTTTGTCTTCATTTATGATTCATTCTTCATCCAATACAAACCTAATACCCCTAAAAACCCTCTCCCTATGTTCATCCATCAAAGTGATGTGAAACCCAAGAGAATCAAGTGATTAAAGTGCGGGGAAGCTCACTAGTGCTAGTAGAGTTCAAGTACTCTCTTGTATTGAAGTTGAAGGCTTTCCTCCTTGTGAAGTAATCTGGATTTGGACCTATTCTTGTGTGATTAAGGTAAGATTCTATCCTTTCTTTATGTTCTTGAGGTTTTATGATCATTATGCAACTTGTTGGAAGTTGAAATTGTGAAGGGAAAACCTAAAGTTGTGATAGAACTTGTATTAGACCTAGGGGCTATTTTGAATCATATTATTGTTGTGTTCTTAAGTTAATTCCCATATATATGGATGGTTCTTGATGTTGTTGATGGGTTGTTGAGATTATACTCCACGAATATGAAGAAGAGACGTGTATATCATCCTTTTATATTAGCATATATTGGGCTGGTTGTGTATATATTTTTATGGTTGATGATTTGAGCTTACAAATGGATTCAAGAGGTTATAGTTGATGTTGTGGTTTAAGAATATAGGAAATAATGTCTGTTTTGTTTTAGAACCGAATTATCAATTGATATACGTGATATACTAGGGTCATTTAAGTTCGCATATGAATTCCTTGTTATAGGATTGGCATACTAACTACGATGAGTTCACTGTGGGAGTGTATTGACGACTTGAGGTATGTAAAGGCTATCCTTTCTTTCTCATTTTGTCATGTTTTCCTTTTGATGAGCTATTCGAAATAGTCGTACTTGGGTTACCATGACCCTATTGTAGCTCTTCCTCCTTATTGGGAATCATATTATGATTAGTCAAGTTGGATAAATAATTAGAAAAATATAAAGCATGACCATTGAATGTATAGAGTTATAGTTTCCTTCGGGCTATGATGTTTGCCTTTGGGGCTATGATATGCTGCCTTCGTGGCTATGAAGTTTGCCTATGGGGCTATTAGCCATACAAACTGCCTTCGAGCCAATTCAGATGCGCGCTTGCCTTCGGGGCTATGAATATGCATACGTTAACTGCCTACAGATCTACATTGAGTGCCTTCGAGGATAATCATGCATGTCTAGAAGCCTTGTATGAGGCTGAGCAGTTCGACATCGTATTATTAGTTATTAGATATTAGAGGCAGGTAAGTACAACCGGATTCTTTATTGACTCTTCAATTATGTTCAGTTACTTTATGTTTCATTTTAGTATTAGTTTCAATCGGTTTACATACTCGGTACATTATTTTATACTGCCGTCCTTTTGCCTGGGGACGCTGTGTTCATTCCCGCAGGTTTAGACAGGTTGCTGGGAGAATGCACCAGTTGGACTTGCCGAGTATCAGCCATTGTTGTAAGCTCCATGTCATTCCGAGTTACCCGGTTCAGAGTTTTGCGTATGTGCAGTATGGGTAGGTGATGTACCGTGGAATTGTGGAATATTTGATATATTTGTACGATAAGTTTTACTTGTTTTTAAGCAAGTATGTGTCGATTTGATATGTGTTGTTGTTTTTCAGGTAAATCAAGAAGTTAAAGGACAAAAACATGAAAAGTTGCATAAGTTGGCACGGTGTGAGGTTTTATGGGCCGTATATCTTTATACAAACCACATTTCTGATCGTGTTTAAGGATAAAGTGAAACAGTGTGTTGAAGTGAAGGATGCTGAGTTACGAGAAACTTCTACGAACCGTAATCTAGATTGTATTTAGTGGAATTTACTAAGGCAGAAAGTCAAGTTTGAAAATGAAGTTATACGTCCTAGTTTCATGGATCGTATAAGGTTATACGGGTCGTATAATGTGATCGTTAGTTTGACTGAACATTTGAAGACTGCTGACCGTATAAACTTTATACCGTATTTACAGACCGTAATTAATGCCGTCAGGGACCTTTTTAGATTTATGTAATTTTATGTTTTTTTTGGACCTTATAAATAGTTCATTACAGAGTTTTATTTATTACAAGTTTTCAGTTTTAAACTATTATTCCGTAGCATTAAATACTCACAGTTTTTGAAGCTTTTTGGAGAACAAATAATTGCAATTACTTTCTTTCAATTCCAATCAATCAAAAGTAAGCATTATGATTCATATTATCTCTTCTTGTTCTTCTTCCACTATGAGTATCTAATTTCTTTACTATGGTTGTGAACCCTAGGACGTGTATTTTGTGATTGAGGATTGAGATTGATAAATACATAATGGATTGTTAGTGTTTATTTATTCTTCGTTCTTCATTCATAATTGATGGTTGCAAACATTGATTAAAGCCATAAACTTTGCTTCACTAGGGAAAGTGAGTAGGGTTTGGTAGGAATAAATAACAAGAACTCAAGGCGTTAACCCTTGTTTAATAAATTCAGTTAGGAGTAAGAGAAATTTACTTGGCACGAATTAACAGTTCATATAAACTCTTTTATATTTGGGAAAATCATAAAGAGAAATAATCTCTAATTGTTGGGAAACATTAGGGATTCAATTTGAGGTTAAGTGCATTCTTATAACTATCCATTAGAAGTATATCATGATCAATCACCCTAGCATACACTTTATCTAAAGGGGGACACAACCTTGGTTTCTTTTACCTTATATTATAATCCAAAGCAATTAGTTGACAATTATTCATAAACAATCAATCTTCTACAAACTCCACGGAATATGAAACTAGACTGCAAGAAAGTGCTATACGAGTTTAGTAACCTTTTTACACCATATTCCCTATGGGATTCGATCCCAACCTAGTTGGGTTACTATATTTGACATCGCCCGCTTTACATCATTTAATAGGTGTAATTTGGGCATATCAAATTTTGGCGTCGTTTCCAAGGAATACGGTTTTGAAATTACTAACAAGTTTATGCTTTACTTAAAGTCTTTTTCTATTCCATTATACCTTGTTTGCTATTTACTGTGAGCTAGGAGATCATGAACAACATAAGAGGATGTGGAGCAGGTGGGAATAGGAATATGCAAGTGCAAGACCCACTAGTGGAAGAGATGGAGAATGTTTTTGCAGATATGTTAAAAGAGGTGGAATTTGCCTCTGCTATTGTTCCACCAAGAATTTATTCTGCAAACTGCAAGATTGACTCTACTATCTACCAATTGCTCAAACTTGAGGGATAGTTTCGAAACTCTACCGATGACGACCCTCACCGGTATTTGAAGAACTTTGTGGGTGTGTGCGCCCAACATATGCCGAATGTTGTTGCAAATGATGCTATTCGGCTAAAAGTGTTCAAATAATTTCTAGCCAGTGAAGCAAGAGTACGGTTTTAGAAGCTTCCCCATAATACTATTCATACGTGGGGAGAGCTTGTTGCTGTTTTTCTTAAGAAGTGGTTTTTGCCAAAAAAGAAAGCTGAGATTCGTGACAAGATATATGATTTCAAACAGCTTCCGGGGAACAACTATTTGAAGCTTGGGAGAGATTTAAGGAATATTTGCAGATGTCTCCTAATCATGGTTTTCCGGAACATATTTTGACAGAGAAGTTCTATAGAGGGCTAGATCCGTTGACACAAGCAGTAGCAAACAATGCAGCTGGTCGGTGCTTTATGGACAAGACTTATGCCGAAATCACTCAGTTTCTCAAGAAACTTACTACTCACAATGAAGCATAGCGTTCGGGTGGTACTGACAGCGTAGCCTATGGAGCTCCAATGATCCATAACAATGTGAAGGAGAACCAAGAAACTCAGTAGATGCTAGCTCAAATAGCAACCAATATTTCTTTGCTAACCAAGAGGCTTGATGAAAAGGAAGCAAAGAAGGTTAATCTTGTTGAAGAAGTTCCGGGAATGTCCAAAGGCATGTACCAAGTTCAAAAGGTTCCATATCAAGAGGGGCCTCTTTGTAGTATGAGGATGCTAACTATCTTAATCACTCTCAAGGGGGTTACCAAAGACAGAATTATCAAGGAGGTTATCAAAATTAGACTCAGAATCAATGGAGACCTCAACAAGGATAGGGTAGTTACAACAACAACTATGGGGGCTCGGACCAGGAAAACTACAACAATTATAATAACTTTGAAATTAGGAGTTCCAATCTCGATATTCCATTGAAAGGTCAATCGACTGAAAAAGGGAGTTCGAAGTTGGAGAGCATGCTTGAAAAGGTGCTAGCCAACCAAGACAAAGTAGATAGAACATTAAAGAGGCTGACAGAAACTGTGAGATCTCACACGGATTCCATTTAGAAGCTCGAGTTGCAAATGTGAGATATTTCCAGAGAACAACAACTTCCACAGAAGAGAGGACTTCCTAGTGACACTATTTAGAATCCGAAGAATGGGAGAGGTGGTGTAGATTGTGTATATGCTATCAATACTCGAAGTGGTGAAATACTCCAAAATGCTGAAAAGAAGGTGATAAATCTCGAGCCAGTTACTGAAGAAGAAGAGGCACAATGTGATGTGCCAACAATTATAGGTGAGGTCCAGACAAATGTTCCTATTGTTAAGTAGGTTGATGATGTTCCAAACAACTCTAAAAAGCAGGAAGAAAGCAATGACATTAGCAAGTCAACAGTTAAAGGGGCTCTTCATCCTTTGACTCAATTATTTAAAGCCACACCTCCCTTTCCTCAGAGGTTGGCAAAGAAGACCGAAGATACTAAATGTCAAAAGTTCTATGATCAGTTGAAGCAGCTTCCCATGAACATCCCTTTTCTGGATGTTTTCAAAGAGATGTCTAGATTTGCAAAGTATTTGAAAGATTTACTGACAAAGAAGAGGTCTGTCAAGCATGACACTATGAGTTTTACTCACTGTGTAAGTTCTATTATATCCACTACAAATGTTTAGAAGCAGAAGGATCTAGGGGCCTTTACTATTCCATGTTCTATTAGTCAACATGATTTTGCTCACGCTTTATGTGATAATAGGGCTAGCATAAATATCATGCCTCTTGCTATCTATAAGAAATCGGGTTTGGGAATGCCTAGACCTACAACCATGCTGTTTTAGCTGGCTGATATATCTAAAACGCTAGTTAGAGTCATGGATGATGTGCTTGTTAGGGTTGCCAAATTATTATTACCTGCTGATAGTGTAATTCTCAATTGTGTTGTTGATAGGGATATTCCTATTATCTTGGTGAGACCTTTCCTTGCTACTGAAGGGCTCTTATGGATTCTGAAATGAATGAAATCACTACAAGAAACTTTGTCTTTAACGACCACTTCTTAACGAAAGGACATAAATCCAGTCGTTATAAGTGTATTTATAGTGACCAAATTTTTTTCCAGACGTTAACGCTAATTTCCAGTCCAACATTAACGAGGGGATGATATTTGGTCTTTAAAAAGTATAGTATCCTATCGTTAAAACTTAATTAATTAGTGAAAAAATGAGCGCCACTTTTTTCTCACTTTTTTTCCCAACGCAGCCTCCACCCAAACCCCACTATCTTCCCTCCCCCTAAAAGAAAACCAAACCTTCTCCCTATGGTATCACAATATAACTTATCAGAGTTAATCAAGTTCCCTGCGAAACTGCTCATCGCCTACGACAAATACGATCTTCACTTGCGATTGACAAACAATCTAAGGATCTTACAGTTTCCTTCTCCTTCTGATCAGGTAAGTTTCTTCCATAATAACTAAATCTAAGGATTTATGGCAAAACACACATTTTATTCAAATATGTTTGTGATAAATTCATTACTAATTAAAGATGTCTTGCTTGGGAAATTGACTCATATCAACAGAACTAGTACAATTTGTCGTTGGAATTGAAGATTATTAAACACATATGTTGCGCGTGTCCTCGTATCAGTAATGGTGTGAAAAACCATGTACCATAAATTTGTACCCCTTTTTTATGTTTGATGCTTGTAGCACTTGGCAAAAACTAATTATGAATATACTGTCTCTAAATTCGTTGTTTTAGCTAATTTGCTGGTTGTACTAGTGATCGTGGAATTGGGTGTTCTTTTTTTCTTCCAATGATCTCCGTTTGATGGCATCGATTAGCTTTATCAGAAATCATTATCTGGTTTTGAGTATTAGTAATCGAATCCTGCAATTGTTAAGTAATCTGCTTGTTTGACTAGTTGTAATCGAATTCCTAAGAATTTTTAGAGGCTATTAACGAGACAACCGTCTTCACTCTCCCTTTGTTAGTGTTATCTATGGTATCGGAAACAGCCTCCCTACCTTCCAAGGTGGGGGTAAGGTCTGCGTACACTTTACCCTCCCCAGACCTCACGTTGTGGGATCCAACTGGGTATGTTGTTGTTGTTGTTGTATGATGTGGTTGCGGTTTCAGTGCTATTCATTAGACATTAGCAAATTAGTGACCAATTTTCTTGAGGCTATTCGATTGTTCTGTCCTTGATAGTAGTTGTTGTGCCTGGAACATTCTTCCTCACTGTTACTATTTCGTTGCTGCCTGTTGCTTATGATATAAAAAAATTGAGGTTCTCGCTGCCCCAGTGACGCTATCTGTTAGGCTATCATATTGATTCTTACTGCTGCTCCTGATTGTTGCTTCCGTCTATGATATAAATTCTTATTGAGGTTCCGTTATCTCTTAATGATATTTATTGCATTGAATATTACTAGTTTGAACATTACTACAGTTACGGGTTTTGGCCTAGGATACAAACTACAATTGAGGCCATTATCCATCACTGTCCTTCCGTTGCCTTTGTCCCTCAATACTATCTCTATTTGGTTCGGTGTTTGAAATTTCTTTACTTGCAAATTATTTATTTTATTTTTATTTGAGGCAGTAAAGATAATATTCTAGCAAAGACAATGAGGCAAGCAATGGCAGAATTTGCTTCTTGGCATGACAACATGGACGGCAGGCGATTGATGCAAACGATTGCAGCCGTGCCATGGCCAGACCGTCTTCGACCGTGCCTGTATATAGATCTGAGCCTCTATTCAATTGTTTTCACCACCTTGGTATTGTTATTGTTCCATTCAGACCCTCATTTTACCTTTGTCAGAACTCATGCCACCAAGATTTTTTTCTCATCTCTACTTAACTTTGAAGTACTGTTATTATAATTATCGGTTTCTTGAACGTGAAATAATGTGTCTGCACATGTTTGCTTGTTTCAAGAATGTGCCAATAGCTATGGTTATCCGTACCTATATTACATGTAAACGTAAAAGTAGGTAAATGCAGTTGTATCTATTTCTAGCACCTGAAACTATTTTTAGAATATTCCAATCGTTAATGGTTATATCTTTTATTCGTGATTTCTAGTCTTACCGTTACTCATAAAATTGAGGATTTACTTGTGCCCCCTGAAATTGCAAAATGGCAGCTGTCACTTAAACTTATCAATTAGATTTTGAAGGAAATGTTTCCTTTTTTGTGCTGAATTGTAGTAACAGAAAGTTAAGCCTCAATCTTTGTATGATAGAACATTCTTCTTTGACTTACTCACAACATAAACAATATTGTTTTAATAAGTCTTGGTTTATAAACATGCTCAAATTGAGAAGATTGAGTAGTTACAGTTTATCTAATTAGTTTGATGGAGTTTAAAAACCAATCAAGTCCTTAATTCAATATAAGTCATGTTCGAAAAAAATCAGCTAGCCAATCTTGACTTCAAGACTTTGCTTTTAAGAAATTCAATCTCTTCTTTAGGGAGTATGTGATATACTTACTAAATTTCCTGATAGCTTTTTTTCTTATTTACTTTATTTGATTCTTATGTAACTAATGTTTTTTTAATTATGACTTGATTGTCCAGATGCTATCCTTAGTATTAAATGTGTTAAAAGGCCTCATGTCACCCACTAGTCAATCTACGTGCTTTAATTGGTTTTTATTTTGACTTCACATGAAGTGGCCACATCTGTAAGGAGGTGCATATTTCTACTAACCAATCTTTCTTCCTTTGCGAGATGTTTCTATCTATGGAGTTTGATTGAAGACGTTGCCTTGAAGAGATATGAAGGTATCCCTGATTCCAATCATCGACTTCTTGCTTCCTCTCAAATTCTAATTAACTAGTGCTTTAATTGTTTTCTTACTTGCTAATTAAGACTGAGCATCTAGTGATTATTTTTACTTACTATATGCTTAGTCCTTCTAAAAATTTAGAGTGATATATCTAGTTTATATTAATTAGTCGAGTAGCATGACGAAGTAGTTAATGTGTTATTGATAGTCATTGGATTAAGCACGGGTATAACAATTACATTGCTAGAGCCTAAAAAACTAATTATTTACTTTTAAGAATTACTTAATTATCACTTGCTTGCTTTGTCTAGATCTACCTATTATGTGGTACTGGAGGATAAGCTAATTTAAAATACTTAGTACTTTATCTGCCTTGGAGCAATATTCAGCTAGAAAGTTAGTTCAATACATTAGTATAACTAACTACGTAGTTAAATTTTTAGATAGTCTTGAGCCCGAGTGAATGTTTGGTAAAGTTTCGGTGGATCTTTTCAAGAAATGTAAGGATGCTAAGCTCAACCTAGTTTTATTAGCCTCTGGCTTTCACCTAAATTATAACTTATAGTCCTGCATCAACTGAGGCCTAAGATAAGTAGTCTCAAGCATTGATCTTTATCTATTTTCAAGGATAAACAACTTATACACTAGCCTCATTTTTTTGGCATATTCCAGGCAATAGGGAATAAACTTCGACTTACCCTATGAACACATCAGACTTGTAAATGTTGTATGAGAATGTTTGGTCTGGATTAGTACCATGAAACATATCTTTAGTTGATCATGAGTAGAAGTTGCCAAATGTAAGGACCTCTAAAATTCTATATGGTAAAAACCAAAATCTCCTTTCTCGAAAAGGTGATATGTCCTAGACGTGCTCCTAATGGACATTCTATTAGCTGTTTGCAGTCAGTTGATGTACATAACTGGAAATTGATTTGATGACATGGATTGATATAGATTCTTTCAAAGTTCTGTTTTCTTAAGCTAGTAATTGTCCGTCTTTGATGTATTTCAAACTCTACCTTTGACGAGTTTATTGCTAGTTTCTTTCTACTATCATCGTTGGTTGATCTTTCCTACTACTAGGTCAACTTACAAGTTTGTTGGAGAAATAATTTAACCTGATGGCTAGTGTTATAACTTGACAAATGCTAGTAGAATAGATTACTTTATTTTTTTAAGTAATCTTGTGCTCTTTCTTAAATTTACAATTGGACTTCACGAGTTTTTCTTTTTTGGCTAATGCATGGGTTGCGGTATATTTTTCCTGATTTAGTTTAGACTTGAACTTGAATGCATGCGAATCATTACTATTTGGGAATCTCCGGATCTATGCTTATTTTCAACTCCCCGAAGCATTTCGTCGATTACTACGCCCTTGAACTTGAATGCATACGAATCATTACATTAGTTCTGCCATTAAGGCAATCAGTTAGTTTTAGCTTATGAATTTTTATAGTCCTAAAACGTTAGCTGGTGCTTGCGTTCTTTCCTTTTATGTCTTAGTTTTCCAGTTAAACTCTACATGGGAAGTGTCTGAGATTTTGATCGAGTCTACTTAAATTTTAATTATCTTTTTCCAGTTGTTTCAATGGACCTTTATGCATTGATCTGGTGGGTATGATAATAGTTGAATCTTGAAGTGAAATTCTCAGATCTTCCTTTGTTCTGTCGATTTGAAGGGCTAAACTTAGGTATGATAGTTCATGATCCTAACAGAAACTATCATATGTGTTTGTTGCGAGTAAGGGCGGGCATCCAAGAAGATCAGTGAAACATATGGGCTAAGCTGTCATTGTAAGGCTTTCAAGCATTACTTTCTTCATTTGTTTTTTCAAGCTTGATGCATGTAACTAACTTGTGTGATTTGTTGCCTGCCATAATATTGTGATGCTTCTTTGCTTTCGGGTTTGGCCTAATTTTGATTAATCTTCCACTTGTACGGTGTTGTTTTTGTTAGCCTTGCTTTAGGAGTTAATCAATCTCTCGAGAAAAATGAATTTAATATTTGAAAAGCAGTATAGAGGACTGAATAATGATGGAAATATTGAAGTGGTTGTATGATGGAGATATTGAAGTGGTTAGCCAACAAAATCACCACGACAACTTTGAAATATGCAAATTTTTTGGAATATTTCAGTTTAGCTTTTAATTTGCCTCTAACATTACTATTTAGCTTTTAGTTTGCCTCTAACATTACTATGTATTGGTTAAATTTTACTGTAGTAGCATTTGGATGGATTTTATTGGTAACTAATAGTGCCTTTTCGATTGTGCTGCTTGGGACTGAATTCACTTGTTGTCTTTGCTTTACACTACGCGTAAACTGAATGTGTTGTTAATTATTTTGTGCCATATTTTTGATCTATGGCAATTTCTCTGGTTGAAATTTAAAGTGCTGGCCTCGAATCTCAGAAGTTGATGTACTAGGCAGGCTCTTTGCTATTGTCAAGTTGGCAACCCAAAAATTGGTTGCAACAGCTTTTGCTGCTCGCGAACCTTTTGAACCACACATTGTTTTACCATATGAATTTTCCTATTGTTACCTATATCCATCTCAAATTCTTTCTTTTCCTTTCAAAAGTGCTAGTCCTCTAAAATGCTCTGACATGAAGTATTCCATCTGTAGAAATAGGAAGAGTAGCAACAGAAATATTGTTTCTTTGAAGGTCAAAAATACTAGGAGATAGGAAATTTCTCAAAATTGCAGCAACTTGAGCTCTCTTACAACCATTTATGCAATATACTAATTTGATGGCGAATTCAGTCCCGTTCTACCTGGAGTTCTACCTGGAATACTCTAAAGGTTAGTAAGACATCTACCAACAATGACATGTAGTTATATCTTCTATTGTTGTTAATTAAAACAGTATCCAGGTTATCCACTAAGTTGACACCTCTCTGCCTTGAAATTTTAGAACTTTCTTTGAGTTAAAGTCTAAATTTCATCCTACTGAAACAAAAGATATACTTTCTTGAAGATATTGAGTGGCTGCATTTGTTCAATGAAAAATAATATTTTCTCCAATTATTTTGTTAGTGGTTAATTATTCATTTGTTTTCTAAATAAAGTAGCTTGTAGGGATTCTCTCACTTAACTGACAAGAACTTATTCTTTTAACATATCCAAAATTTGAAGTTTGAAGAACATGTCCTTTGAAGAAATTGCAGAGCAAGTACAAGTGCAATAGGTTTTTATTATGTTAGTGGTGTTTTAAAGATGTTATCATTTGTACATACAATTTTAGTTTTTTAGTCTTTAAGGAGTTGATAAAAATATTGTCATACAATTTGGATGGGTATATTTTTTGGTGATATGTACATTTAGTTCTTTGTAATTTACAATGAAAATTTATAATAATATTGATATTATTCGCAGGTGTTTATATGTAAGTGTGTGTTATAGCATGTGACATAATGATTACTATTCGGTAACCACTTTGAAAAATATAAATATATCTAATTATTTTTAATAAAATGTGATATTAGCGAAGGGAAATGTGGTCTTTAAAACTCTCTAATGACTGGATTGTCAAATAGTTAAATGGGCATTAGCGAAGGGAATTTTGCAATTAGCGACAGGAAAATTGGTCGCTAAAAAGTAAGTATAACGATCGGAATTTTTTTCGTCGTTAAAAGATCTTTAACGACCGGCCTTCAAACCCGGTCGTTAACTTTTAACGACGGGGCTTTTAATGACCGGTGACGACCGGATTGTTTCTGGTCATTATTGTTTTTTAGCGACTGAATTTGGACTTTTAACGACTGGATTTCCCCTCGCTAAAGGCTATTTTTCTTGTAGTGAATTAAATTCCGAGTCAACGATGAGGAAGTTACTTTCCAAGCAAGTAAGGGGATGAAGTTACCCAGTGCTTATGAAAGCATTTCTATTATTGATTCTATTGATGTGGTGAATGAAGCTCTTCAATTTAATATGGAGGAAAAACGTTTGGGTGAGGCACTAGCAGCCATTCTTGTGAACTTTGATGCTGATGATATGGAATGTTATGTGGAGACGGTGAATTCTCTTATGGGGTTGGGTTCCTATTCTTACCAACCAAAAAAGATTAACCTTGATCATGAAAATAAAAAGACACCTCCAGCAAAACCATCTATTGAGAAGTTGCTGAAGCTTAAGCTTAAGCAGCTTTCTTCACATCTGAGGTATGGATTTCTGGGTGCTGATAATACTTTGCTAGTGATTGTGTCTACATTGCGGAATGATGAGTAGACAAAGAGGTTGCTAAATTTTTTTTGAGAATATAGACGTGCAATTGGGTGGACCATTGCAGATATACGGGTTAGTCCTTGTTGTATTTGTGAGCAAAAAATTTAGCTTAAAGAGGATAGTACACCGAGTGTTGAACATTAGAGAAGATGGAATCCACCCATGCAAGAGGTGGTCAAGAAAGATATTATAAAGTGGTTAGATGCTGGAGTTGTTTGTCCTATTGCAGATAGTAAATGGGCGAGCTCGATCCAATGTGTTCCGAAGAAGAGAGGCGTCACAGTGGTGCCTAATGCTAAGAATGTATTGATTCCTACAAGGACGATGACTGGGTGTCCTGTCTGTATGGATTATCGGATGCTGAATTTTGCTACTAGTAAAGACCATTTCCCTTTGCCTTTTATTGATCAGATGCTTGATCGGTTGGCGGGAAGGTCATATTAACTCTTCCTAGATGGGTACTCCGGCTACAACCAAATTAACATTTCTCATAAAAAATAAGAGAAGTCTATGTTCACGTGTCCTTATGGGACATTTGCTTTCAGTAGGATGCCATTGGGCCTTTGTAATGCATCGGCTATTTCAGCGGTGTATGATGTCTATTTTCTCAGATATGGTTGAGGACTTCTTGGAGGTCTTCATGGATGATTTTTCAGTTATGGGAGATTCTTTTGATGAATGTCTTGACCATTTGGGTCGCGTCTTTGAAGAGATGTGAGGAGACTAATCTTGTGCTTAATTGGGAGAAATATCATTTTATAGTGAAGGAAGGGATAGTCTTCGGTCACAAAATCTATGAGAAAGGGATTGAAGTTTATCAAGCAAAAACTGATCTCATTGGCAAGCTTCTTCCACGTATCTCTGTGAAAGGAGTCCGAAGTTTCTTGGGGCATGCCGGTTTCTATCGGTGTTTTATTAAGGATTTCTCAAAAATTGCGAACCCCATGTGCAAGCTTCTTGAAAAAGAGGCTAAGTTCGAGTTTCATGAGAAATGCCTAAAGGCATTTGAAAAGTTGAAGAAGCGCTTTACTTCGACACCTATTATTCTCTCACCAGATTAGTCGCTCCCATTCGAGCTGATGCGTGATGCGAGTGGTTTTGCTATTGGTCTTTGTGCTTGTTCAGAGGCACAATAAGATCATGCACCTAATTTATTATGCCAGCAAAATGCTTAATGCGGCACATATGAATTATATTGTTACTGAGCAAGAGCTATTTGCTATAGTTTTTGCGTTCGAGAAATTCACGGCCTATCTATGTGGGTCCAAGGCAGTGGCGTACATCGATTGTGTAGCATTAAGGCATCTGATGGCGAAGAAAGCTTCAAAGACAAAACTAATTACATGGGCCCTCTTGTGGCAAGAATTTGACTTCGAGGTGAAAGATCGCAAAGGGTCAGAAAATCAAGTAGTAGATCATCTCTCACAGCTTGAAGAAGGTAGGAGACAGTTAGAGAAGCTTGATATAGATGATGCATTCCTAGATGAGAGGGTTCTAGCGGTGTTTTCTGAGATGGCACCATGGTATACAGATATCGCCAACTTTTTGGTGACGGGTGTTATTCTAGATGAAATCAAAGCATATAAGAAGAAGAAAATCTTGAGGGACTCTCGTCAGTATTCTTTGGGATGAGAAATATTTTTTCTAGACATGCGCCGACAATATCATTAGGCGGTGTGTCCAGGAGTCGGAAGTGAGGGCTATTCTGAAGGCTTGCCATGACTCTCTTGTTGGGGGTCATCATCGTGGAAACCAGACTGCAGTAAAAGTGCTTGAATGTGGGTATTACAGGACAACACTTTATCATGATACTAACTTGATGGTGGAATCTTGTGATGAATGCCAACGAAAAGAGGCTATCTCGAAGAGGCATGATATGCCTATGAACTATGTAATGGAAGTTGAACTCTTTGATGTGTAGGGTATCGACTTCATGTGGCCCTTCTTGAGTTCCGGTGGCATGAAATACATTCTGGTTGCTGTGGATTATGTCTCGAAGTGGGTAGAAGCAGTGGCTTTACCAAATAATGAAAGGAAGAGTGTTGCTAACTTTCTTAAGAAGAATATATTCACCCGATATGGCACCCCACGAGCTATTATTAGTGATGGTGGTCCGCACTTCAGCAACAAGGCGTTTGCAAGACTTCTTGAAAAATATAGTGTTTATCAACGAGTGGCCACTCCTTATCATCTGCAAATGAGTGGCCAGGTGGAAGTCTCCAATCGGGAGATAAAGAGTATATTAGCTAAGACGGTCAATATAAACAGAACTGACTGGGCTAGGAAACTTGATTATGCTCTTTGGGCTTATAAAATTGCATTTAAAACTCCCATTGAATTTCTCCTTATAAGATGATTTTTGGCAAGGCGTGCCATCTACCAGTTGAACTCGAACATAAAGCCTTGTGGGCTCTGAAGAAGTTAAACATGGACTGGGAAGAAGCAACCAAGATGAGGTTGTTTCAGATGAATGAAATGGATGAATTCTGATTCCATGCCTATGAAAGTGCATATTTGTACAAGGAGAAGATGAAGTACTAGCATGATGTGAAGATTCTCAAGGGGGACTTTCAGAAGGGTGATTATGTTCTGCTATATAATTTCAGGTTGAACCTTTTTTCGGGCAAGTTGAAATCCTGGTGGTCCGGACCTTTCGAATTGGTTAGTGTTTCACCCAATGGCTCAATGGAATTGAAAACCATGGACAGAACTTGGACATTTTCGGTTAAAGGCCAGAGGATGAAGCACTGCCATTGGTGCATTGATGGAGATAGGATCGCGGATAGGCACAGGCTAAAACATAGATACAAACCAGACCCGGAGTAAAACGGTACCACCGTCGTACCACGACGTTAAACCAAGCGCTTCGTGGGAGGCAACCAAAATTGACATTATGTATTTTGTGTTATTTTTGTGTGTATTCGCTTTTGTGTGGTTTGATGTTTGCTTTAGTATAGGATTAAATTGCAGGAAAACTTAAGCGTGAGATGTAATGATACAGGCCGTAACATTTTGTATGGACTGCGTCTTCAGGCATGAAAGGTAAAGAAAACTTAAAGTGAACACTGTTTTGGTTACATGCTTAAATACGGACCACTTTCAAGGACTATATAATATTATACGGGCTGTGTAGTTGATCGTATTTAAGAAGGCAACCAAAACAGTGAATCAATAAGAAAAAGTGATAATATACAAATCGTATCATTTTATACGGCTTGTATCTTATTACGAAAAACAAAATATTGAGCAGAGGGTTTTTCTTTTAAAAAAAACAAATATGTACGTGCCTTTCACCTTCCCAATTCAAAATTCCTTAACTCCCACAACTATAATAACCCGATTGGTTGTTATAGTGCGAATGAACCTTTTACCCCGATGACCTAGGGAAGGGTCAATAGGGGTAAAAGGTTCATTCGTACTATAACAGGAATACTGGAATCATAGTGATGGAACAGGACTCCGCTGTCACGACCTAAACCGATGAGCGTGACGGTGCACGATTTCTTACTTGCCAGCACCTATGCTTGCATCTACTTCTCCTGTCACAGGCCCCGTATACAATACGTAAGCATGCCATCTTGTCTCCCGAACAATCAACATAAAAGACACCGTCCGGGAATTCACGCCAACGCATACATATAAACATAAACACGTAATGTGATGTGACGGTTTGACGCCAGCGTATATAGTGTACAACAAAATAAACGCTAACGAGGCTGCATAATATCACGACTACATATCACTGTCTACAGACCTCTATAGAATACAAACTGTAGAAATGACAGGACAAGGCCCTGCCGTACCCATATATGTACGTAACCGAATAGCATACCAAAAGGGGTGTAGCTCCGGATCAATGGAGCGTCTTTTGGCTGCCGCTGAGGGGAGGTCCTACTACTGCGAATCGTCTAACTAGCTACCTGATCCTGCGGGCATGAACGCAGCGTCCACAAGAAGGGGCGTCGGTACGAATAATGTACCTAGTATGTAAGGCATGAATAGTAACACAGTAAGGGATACAAAGCAGGAATAATAACAGAATGAAAATATAGAGTATATCGTGGGATAAAAGAGTGACCTGTACATATGAGTGCCTCTTAGGCTGGTACCATGCATGCTTAGTGCAGCAGAACGTGCAGCTCGATCCACATATATACATATATCCATAGTAATGTTGTCTTTGAAAAACATTTCCTGTTCATGTATACATAAAATAGAACATATCATGTTGCCGAGGCGTCGGCTCCGATCCATTTAGCCACATATGTCCCGCGTCTGGGCATCCCGCATCCAGGATGATATCATGTCATATTATACCAACTGATCAGGTGGTTACGCATATATAACGCTCTCCCTTTTTCCCATACACATATACATATACCATATAAGCAGCATGCATGAGGGCCCAAAGAAAATCATGGATCTATCGGAGTGACGTAAGGTCGGTAACCTCCGATTATGTTATGGAATAATCATCATCGCTTTGTCTCACCTTGAATGAACAATTATTATAAGGTGAGACTATCAATGAAAAATAACCTCAAGAGAAAACATAGAATAGGATTATAAATCTCGTAAGGCGTCAATTCATATACTTTGGAATATTTAAAAATAGTCATCATCCATGAATAAAATTGAGAAATTAAGAAATAGCTCAACATTCTCATATCGTTATTGAAATCGTAAACTTGAAACCTTTAAACACGGAATCATCATCATCATAATCATCATAGGAAAATATTCCC
>NW_026716233.1:0-17971 GCF_029784015.1 Lycium ferocissimum
TTTCATGAAACTTATGTGAAATTCCCATTTTACTCCCTCGACTTTTCTCAATATTACCATTTTGTCCCTAACCTTCCACCTTATTTTCACGGCCCATTTTGTGAATTTCTCTTCTTGCCCTTAGCCTTTCTCAATATTTCCACAATACCAATATCCATAAATAACATTCCCAACGACTCCGACACTAAATTTATTTTAGAACATGGTCTTGTCCTTAATTTCTTACCATTATCCCACAACGTCCGAACGTACGAAATACGGGCTATAACAGTATTGAACGGCTTGTTCTGAATTTGAGTGACTGTTGAGGGATACTTGAGCATAAAGAGCTCTTTATTGGCTACAGTAGATGACTGGGACATCTCAGATTTCCTTGTCAAAGGGCCTAACACTTCTTTTTGCTCTTGTAAGGACAACGAGGCGACGGTGCTTTCCACCCTTTATACTTGAGGATAAAGAGCTCTTTATTGGCTACAGTAGATGACTGGGACATCTCAGATTTCCTTGTCAAAGGGCCTAACACTTCTTTTTACTCTTGTAGGGACAACGAGGCGACGGTGCTTTCCACCCTTCAATATCTGGACGAATGATCATAGGGCTCTCTTCCCATTCATCACCTCTTTCTATCATGTGAATTTGATTCCCTCTATGCTTCGGGAGAGGATTTGTGTCCACATTTAGAGGTGTTGGTTTCAGGATAAGCTCGTGATTGTCAATCATATCTTGTAGCTTGTGCCTAAAGTTTATGCAATATTCAGTGGTATGGCCAACTTGATTAGAATGATAGGCGCAAGTGAAATCTGGCCTGTACCATCGATCCTTGGGATTAGCAGGCTTTGGTGGAACAGCATTCATTCGACCGGCGTCTCTTAATTTGGCGAACAAACTAGCCCTTGATTCCGGTAAAGGAGTGAATACTCTCATAGGTTTTTTTTGGGGTGCCTCATAGTTTGCTGGTGGAGGCTAGTTTTGGAAAGCCTAATTTTGTGGAGCTTGGTTATTGGGTGCTGACATTCGATAAGTTGGTCATGGAGCTTGGTTGCTAGGTGCTAGTATTTGGTAATTTGGTTGTGGATCTTGGTAGCCAGGTTGCATGTAGCACACAGACATTGGGCTATATTGTGGTGAAGTGATTATATACCTGGTTGGTGGAGGCGATTGGTAGTTGTCTTGATTTTTGTGGGTTATCTCTCTTCCTCGGCTTTTGGGCTAGTAGCTCCAGAAACATAAGCTACATCTTCTCTCTTCTTTTTGTCGCTCGTGGCGCCAGATACACCTGATTTGTTTAATACACTGACAATCCTTCTAGTCTTAAGTCCATATTCGATGTCTTCCCCAACGACAACTGAATCTGCGAAGGAGCTCCCTTTCATAGTTATCATTTTGTCAAAACAATCAGCTTCTTCGTAGCATGTAAATGCAGCTACCAGCTCAGATTTAGTCATAGGTTGTTACACACGTGCCGTCTCGTCTCTCCAGCGACTGGCATATTCTCTATAGGTTTCAGTCGATTTCTGACGAATTTTCTCCAATGAGAAGCGATCAGGCACATTTTCCACATTAAAGCGGAATCTTTCCATGAATGAACTTGCCATCTCTTCCCATGTCTTCCATCGACTGATGTCTTTTGAGATGAACCACTCCATGGCTGTTCCTGACAGACTTCGACTGAATAATCTCATGAGCAAAGATTCAACCCTCCCATTTCTGACGAACTGGCCGTAATAAGCTCTTAAGTGGGCCCTGGGGTTTCCCGATCCATTGAAATGGTCGAATTTAGGAATTTTGAAACCTTCTGGTAGACCCAGGTCTGGATGTATGCACAAATCAGAGTATCTTAGCCCCTCCTTCTTTTTAGAGCCATGTTCCAGTTCAGTAATTTTCTTTCCCATCTCTTTCTCGATTTTGTCTATTCTAGCCTCAAAAAACATTTCTATGTTCTCCAGTTCTAGAGAGGAGTCAATATAGGTGACATGGTCTTGAGAGGTAACATTTGGTTTCACGGGGTGGATTGCAGGAATTCCTGTTACTCGAGGGGCTTGATAAGTGTTTGTGTTATGGGATGTTATAGCATGAGCAGGTGTCTGGAAAGCTGGTGTTTGGTGGGAGGAATCCCCCACATGGGTGGTGTTTCTGCGTAATGAGGTTTGAAAAGTAGCCCCAGTCCGAGTTTATGGGAAATGGTCAGGGATTGGTAAGTCCAGATTTGGGAAAATGGGTGCAGCCTTCTAGCCTGAGTATCAGTAGCATATTCTTTTTCAGCCCTGTGTGGGTTGCTTCTTCTCTAGCTTCAGCCAATTGCCTCATTAGTAGGTTAATGCTCTCTTTCAAAGGCATTCCAGCTATGTCAGCTGTTAGGGTACCCTCGACTAAAGCGGTTCTGTTTTGGTTGTTCTTTAGCGGTGGAGTCTCAGGCATGTTTTCTTCTTAATGGTTTAAGGACGTTGCAACGGCTTTTGATCGAGTAATTGGTACTAGCGAATCGACCCCTGTTTGTAAAAGAAAACAACTCAAGAGCTCCAAAGTTAGCGTTAAACTTAAGCATGAAACACAAGATATCACGTTGTTTGCAGTTTATAGCACATATATTTTATTTCAATGCTTGATTGATTTACATTCCAAGGGAATTTTGGTCTTTTTGTGTTCTTAGGAATATTGATTTTTGGTAAGTGGTCTTCATGGTTGATTTTCTTCTACCCATCCTGTACTAAGGGGGATTTTAATTTTTATTATAAAGGATCGAGTCTTAAATAGACTGCCTACGTATCCCGCCAAAGGGAAATCAAGTCCATCTGTAGTTCAGGCATACACAGAAAAGGTTTTTTTCCCATGCTACCCGAAACTTAGTTCTCTACCCTGATCAGGCCTTATGTAGGTGTTACATTCCGTATTTTGTACCCTCGGGTAAGTCAAGGCAAGTGACACAAGTTGCTTATGGAAAAGGTTAAGGTTGGAATATTAAGAAAGGCCAGGGGTAAAAAGGTAAATTCGCAAAACGACTCATGGAAATACGGAGAAAGGCTAGAGGAAAATTTGGAACTAAGGGAAATGTTTTTCATGAATTAAGGGAGATTTGCTAGAATTTTCAAGAAAAGGGGCCACTTGGCCGTGGACCCCACTTGCAATATTTGGCCAAATGAATTCAAGCCAAGCTAGGGGCAAAATGTTTAATTACCATTGGAAGGGACTAAGTATATAAATATGTGGAAAGATGATTTATTCATCTTATTTCCCCTAGAATTTTCAAGAGTTAGAGAGCAAGAAAGAAAGAGGAGAACAAGCTTGGCCATTCGGCCTTGGAGAAAAAAAAAAACCGAGAGAAAAAAAAAAAAAAGGAAGAGAATTCTCAACTTGTTCTTCATAGCCAAACAATCCCTTGAAGAGCTTTTAGTAAGGTGAAGTGATTTGTGGAGCAAGAAGAACTCATATCCATACAAGTTGGCAATTTGAATCAAGTGAAGAAGTGAGGAAAAAGGTAAGGTTTAATTCCCTTCTTATGTGTTATGGATGTTGGAGTATGTTGTGTGCATGAAAGTGGATGAAATTCATGTGTTATGGGAGTGTGTGTGTGGTGCCGTGAGTGTGTGTATGTGTTGTATGTGTTATGTTGTATTGTGTTGTGTTGTGTGTTGGTTGTTGTTGTAATGTATGGAAAATATAGAAATTCATGAAAAATATGCATATGGGGTGTGTTGGCCGAATGGTATGGATTATGGAAGGGGGTGGTGAATTGATTTTATTTAGAATGACAATTGTTATTGTGGTAGTTTCTATGATGTAAGAATAAGGATTTAATGGTTTGGAGGAGTGAAAAATTTGGTTGTTGTGATTGAAGTTGAAAGAAGGAAATATGTTGTTTCATGAAAATTAGAAGGTTATGAGTAAGTAGTATGTTAATGGTATTATTGGAATATCATATGAATTCAATTGTATTGAGTTATATTGAATTGTATGGAATTGTATTGAATTGCTTTGAAAAGAATTGAATTGAGTTGAATTAAATATAAGTGGCTTGTTGGTATTGTTGGTTGACGATTTGGCCGAGTTTCATTCTCGGATTTGTTGAGTGATAATATGGCCGAGTCGAATTCTCGGGGATGTTATATGTATAGAGGAGATGCTGCCCAGATTTTGTTTATAGGCAAGTATTGGTTGAGATTAACAATTGGTAATTGTGACCAAATTGTAGATTTTGGCGAACTTGGAGCTTGAGTTTGGAGACGTGTGCAAAGCGGAAAAGGTATGTGAAGTCCACCTCTCCTTCCCTTGGCATGTCCTAGTTATTCTAAGTCAAAATCCGACCTCGGAAAAGTTCTACCCCTCGGAAACGACACCTAAATTTGTTCCTTTTTCATTCAATAGAATTGAATCCATAACTTGTGCTTTAAGGTAAAGTAATGTTCAAACGTCCGAAACCTTTGTAAATGAAATCGGAATGCCTTGAAATCTTCGTGGATGACCCAATGGGACATGATGACCGTGTTTTTATGTTCGTTACTCGAGTCTCGATGTACGTGCGTATCGGTTTCCATTACTTCTTTCATAGAAGCTTTATAACCTTGTTTTATGTTTTTCTTTGTGGTGTTGCTATTCATCGCTAGTCTCGCCTTATAATGATTGTTCCTTCAAGGTGGGACGAAGTGACCGTGGTTATTCCATAAGGTAATCGGGGGCTACCGACCTTACGTCACCCCGATAGACACATGACTTTCTTTGGGTTCTCATGCATGCTGCTTATATGAAATGTATATGACATGTATATGATATGTATATGAAAATGGGGAAAATTTGGGGAAGGGACACATGTTGCGCAATAGACGCATTGCCACCTGGTCAGCTGGCGTAATTCCATCCCGGACGCGGGATGCCCGGACGCGGGACACATGTGGGCGAGCCGACGTACTTCGGCGCTATGACTTGTTCTATTTTCACATGTATATGACAAGAAATGTTTTGGAAAAAAATATATATAATAAGCAAGCATGACATCCGCCTGAGAGGCACTTAAAGGTACAGATTATCCTTTTACATCGTTATATGATCTTGGGTCCCACATGTTGTTATTGCTCACATGTTACATGCTTCATTGTATTATTTTCATGGCTTACATACTCGGTACACTGCTCGTACTGACCCCTTTTCTTCGGGGGCTGCGTCTCATGCCACGCAGGTAGACAGGTTGACGGGTTCGACTCCTAGGAGCTCTTTCAGCGGTACATCGAGAGGCGCTCCAGTTGTTCCGGAGCTTCTGTTTTGGGTACTACCTTTGTGTATACATATTTGGATACAGCAAAGTCAGCTACTTGTAATTACATGTATCTTGTTTAGAGGCTCGTAGACAGATATGTACAGTCAGATGTTTCATAGCCTAGTTGTCCTTGCCGCCGTGTAATATGTCAGCACAGTTGATTACTATAACTCGTTTATATGTATGCTATTAACGACAGTGTTATGAAAAAAAAAGGTGCTAATGTTCATATGGCCCACTTAGTGATAAGGATAAGACGTAGGATACGGGGGTGCCCCGTACAAGTATCGGGTACTCATCGCGGCCCCTAGTTGGGTCGTGACAGTAGGCTTCCCACCTATCCCCAATGGGACATCAGGACGGCGTGGTTCCATTTACATAAAAAGGGAAAGGGATATTCTATCTTATTGAAAAAGAAAGGATACTTATGTTTTTCTACCCAACCATATAAGTAGTGTCAAAGTGTCTTCTTCATCTTCATCTCTAACCTTGTCTTCCTGCGACAATCCAAACATGGCATTCATTCACAAGGCGTTCCAATTCAAGCTTGATATCCACACATTCCTCAATGTCGTGGCCAGCGCGACCATGATGAAATATGCAAACCCTTTCTCTTGAAGATCCTGGGCGACCCTGATAGACTTACGACACTGCTCTTATCTTCTTCACATTACACAGTAGGGAGTGAATCCTGGCATATGACTCCTCAAATTTGGAGAAGTCGCTCCTCCAGACCCTAACCCTTGATATCTTTTCTGGATGATTTTTTCCTTAGTCATGGGTCAGGAAAGAGTGGGGCCCCCATAGTTGGCTAATTCTCCCTTGGTCAATCCATTGGATAAGCTTTCTTTCCAACGCTCCACACTCATTGGCTGTATGGCCCGACTGACTTCGGTGGTAGAGGCACTTTCTGTAAATCATAGAAGGAGCACACGGCGGCAACAGATTTGGGCTTTGCGCGTACACTCCAAAACTCTCCAAAGTCTCTAAGAGTTCTTGTTTGGACATTTCTACTGGCGTACCCCAATTGTGCGATCTTGTGCCCTTGAGAATAATTGTGCATGAAATCGGAGGTTCCTCGAGCTGAGATTTGCGCGGTTCTCCGTAGACTTTCAGATTGGGGATAAGTAGTTTGTCATTTCCATAAGGTATGGGGTCAAACCCTTCTTGTTGACTGAGTGGGAATAACTCCCAAATGGTATTTCAGGTGTCTTTCCCCATTTTACCAGATTGGTTGCTTAGTTAGTTCCTCAATATAAGCTAGGAGAGTTTTAGCTTCTTTCATCTTCTCATTGGCCGCCTTAGTGGTTTGGACAACTTCTTTCATTCGAGCTAAAAGTTGTGGCCATACTATCGTCCCACGAATTTTCTTTCTTACTTTTCGCTTCTGTGTTCTCATCGTCACTAACTAGGTTGACGTAAGGGGAAGTCGCACTCATGTTGTATGGAGTCTCCATTTCCTATTAGCAAATCAACCTTTTAAAAATGGAGCTAAATTTGGTTTTAACGGTTGTTTTTCTTATTTTTTATTTCTTTTGAGCAGTGTCCGGAATGTGAACTAATCAAGAGTTTCAATAATATATATGATTTTCACACAAAATAGTTATATTAGATAAGTATTTAGACAGTACATAATTTGTTTTCCTATACCTCATTACTCCAAGGCTACCAACGCACGAAGCAAAATTCTGCCAGATGTAAAACAAATTTATTGTTCCCTAAAAATAAAAATCCCAATGCTTTTCATTAATAATATCTTCCCAAGTGGGATTACAAGGCTTTTAAAGTAAATAAACGCAAGACATCAAAAGAAGTCCACTCCTCGGATCGAAATCTGCTCTTTCTCAGTCCGTGCCTTCTTGGCCCTTTAAAGGGCGGTCTGAATGGCTACATGGGTTGGCATTAATGCTGTCCCGATCCACTGACCCCTCTGATCATCAGTCAACGACGTCCCTGTATCTATGGCTCCCTTAACAAAAGTGTCAAGCCATTCTAAGCTCTTCAATGAGGCATCCGCCTCGCTTGTTAAACTCTTAATTATCTCTTGGTCATATTTTATTTTTGCTTGATGATCTGCTTCTTTCCTTTCCACTCATCGTTTCATTCTTCTAACCAGAATTGCATTCGCAGCTTCCCTATCTATGGGAACTTGTACAAATACGGTCCTGAAGTAGCAGTGCCAGCTAGCTCAGCCCAAAGCCAGTCGCAGTAGTCTCCATCATGACTTAGATTGTTTGGATTCTCATCTAACTTATCTTCTCTTATCACGTTCTTCCAATATTTTTGGGCATCCTTTATACCCTCAATATGACCTTTTTCGTAATCTCGTACAAACTCTCCCATAGTTCCCACATTTGGAATATCACACCCTACCTTTGGTAGGGCGTGATTGGCACCCGGCACCTTACGGAAACCAAGCGAACCAACTTATAACTTACATCCTTCGTGTCTCAAATGGAAACAATAGGATCGAGAGGCTAAATGCGAACATAATATCATGCATACGTATATGTACATTTGTTACATCCCGTGTTTTAGCCTATTTGGAGAATTTGGAAATAATTGCGACTTGTAAGAATAAGGTCATGTTTTGACTCCAATTGGTGAGTATGTTGTTACTTATGGGAATATGGATGCGTAAACGTCGGAGAAGGCCTAAGGGCAAAATTGGAATTTCGAAAATTTATTTCGGGAATTACAAAACGAGATTTTAAATCATTGGGCTCAAAGAATAAGTTGAGAAATTGAAGCCAAAGAGAGGGGGGGGGGTGGCCGGCCAACCTTAGGCCCAAACCCACCCCAAGTAATAAATTTTGCATGTGCTATGCATGTGAGCAATTAAGGGGGCAAGTATATCTATATGTTCCCCTCTAGAATATTCAAGAGAGATCAAAACAAATCAAGAACAAGAAAAAAAATAGGCCTTCGGCCGAGAGAGAGAAAAAGAGAAAAGAAAAGAAAGAAAAATTTCCAAGCTTCCAATCCTAGTCCAAAAATTGTGATTTTCCCATATTCTTGCTAAGCTCAAAGTGCTCTTCAAGGTGGTATAATATTCAAGGCAAGGAGGTGTTGTGTTGGCAAGGAGAGTTTATTGGAAAAGGTAAGGATTTCATGTCTTTGTTATGTTATGGAAGGTTATATGCATGTTATGGTATGTGAAATTGAATGAAAAGCATGGAATTATGATTGTATGTGTGTGAGCCGTGTGGTGTATGAATTTGTGGTGTGGCCGTGTATGTGTCTATATGATATAGTTATGGTGAGTTCAATTTATGTTGTATTCTAGTTATGGTTGTTGTGAAATTTATATTGGAAATGAAAGTTGGATGAATTGGGTTGAATTGAAAAATATGGATGTTGGCCGTGTGATGTTGTGTATTATAAAGGAGATGGATTGCATTCTATTTAGTTCGTTAGTTGTGTCGTTGTAACCTTTGTGACGTAAATAAGGGCTTAATGACTTGAATTGGTATTGAAGTGCTTGTATGTAATTATGGGAATTTATATGAATTTTGTATGATTCTTATATAATGGTGGAAGTAAGGTTCTAAATGTGAATTATGATGGTGGTTAATGGAATTGAAAGGTGAAAATATGTTATGAAAGTTCATGTTAGAAGTTGGAATGGAAGTTGTTGCCGTATGTAGAAAAGAAAACTAGTTATGCTATGTTGCGTTTATAATGATTCTTGGTATTGTTGTTGGCTTGTTGTTGGTTGTTTCGAGCCGAGTCGAATCTCGGGGGTGTCATATTTATAGGGGGAGGTCTTTTAGAAATTTCGGTAGCAAAATATAAACCCAAGAGTGAAATGTTAACTTGCATGAATAGTAAGCGGTAAAGATGACCATTTGCGATTTCGACGAAACGGGAATTGAGATTTGAGGAGCGTAAGGCACAACCAAGGTATGTAAGGCCTTCCTATCTTTCTTTGGCATGTTACGAGCGTAATAGGCTTGAAAGCGAGCCTTGATTGCACTTTTGCGTCTCATAATCTAAGATTGAAAATAGCGCCAAATCGTTCAGTAAGATTGAACCGATTTCTTCACGAATTGTCTTCAAAATGATTTATATGTACGAAACCTTCTCAAATGGACTTGGAATGTCCCAAACGCTTATAATGATTTTATAAAGTCTATGATCCGTAACTTATGCCCGCCGCCTCGATTTGACCTGAGGTGGGCCCACAGATTCCGAGACCTCTTACTATGGTGCTAATTGATTTATTTCCATACAATGTTTAAAAGAATCTTTCGATAAATGTACCGATGTCAAGTGATAAATACGATGAATCTATAATATATTTTGACATGTCTTATGATCCCAAAACATGATTCGATACAAGTAATCGTGCCATCCCCAAAAAGGGCAATACATATATACTATGATCATCGTCGAATTCTTTGTAGTGATATGTCATTTGAATTGTTCCATGTGTTAAAGAACGATCATTCGAATATTCGAGAGCCCCGTAATGTATTTGCTTCGTACGAACGGTCTCAAAAATTCGTTTTGACATAATCCGTCACGATGTCCGAAAAGTACGAATTATGGCTTATTGTTGATTTGTCTATTGAGTCCGGACTTACATGCATATGTTTACTGCATTGCTCTGTTCGTGCAAGTTATGATATGTCTTTTCAACGAGCCGGGCCGGGACATGTTCTCGTGCGCACTCTCTCCGCATTATTCACCGAGTCCCTCGTACTTGCGGGCCGGGACACGTTATTTGTATGATTATGATATGATGATACGGGGATGGCGGCCGGGGACGGCATATGATTATTATCCACCGAGACCCGCAAGAGAGGGCCGGGACACGTTGTATGTACATGATGTATGATTTTGACGGACATGATTCCATATTACCGAGTCCCATAAGGGCCGGGACACGTCATCTGCACACATGATACATGATTTGGTTATGCATGATTTCACTTACCGAGTCCCTTATCGGAGGGCCGGGACACGATACATGTTTGCATGGCATTATATGATCCGATATGCATTATGTTTCCTGAGGTCTCGGACAAGGTATTACCTTTTGTACTCCGACTTCTAATCATAGCTCTATCGTTATGTTTCGTACTCCTATCTTTGATTATGGTTATATTTGTTACTTTTCCGCTTTACATACTCGGTACATTTTCCGTACTGACCCCCTATTCTCCGGGGGGCTGCGCTACATGCCCGCAGGTACAGACGCATTTCGTGATACGCCGCCAGCGTAGGATCTGCTCTGCTGTCTGGAGTCGCTCCCCTTGATCCGGGGCTTATACTTTTGGTATATACTTTCGCTGTCATACATTGTGTTCATATGCTTATTTGGGTACGGCGGGGCCCTGTCCCGTCTTCTGATTCTGTTATGTATGTTAGAGGCCTGTAGACATGTATGTGGGTTATGGCTATGTCTGTACAGTATTTGTATATGTGATATGTTCGGGCGTTTCCCCGCCCGGCGCTCCTTGCTCGCTTGCCTATATATGTGTATGCGGATATGTTGGTATTTTACGCGTGCGGTTTATTTTGGTTAGTAAGAAAAACGGAGGAAACTCGCCCAATTTTTCTAGATATTTGAGTTACTATCTTTGGGCTTTTGGTACGTACGGGTGCCCAGGTCGGGCGCTAGTCACGGCCTACGGGGCTGGGTCGTGACAAACGGTAGCGAGACGACACTCTCCCGGATGATGCCTACCACAATGGGGACACTGGGGTATAGATTGCCTCGTCCGACCGAACCCCCGCTTTGTTGCGAATCCAAGGCCCTAGAACTCGGCACCGCACGGACCGACTCCGCACCATCGAAACGTCCCCCGCCGGCGACTATGTACCCCGGTCCGACGGAGGGAGAAATCTATTAACCTTTCCTCGAAAAGTATGTGCATTGATTGATCTGTATTCTATTGTATTACGTGATTTTTCCTTTCCTGGGTATTAGTAAAAGTAAGGTAAGAACCCAAATCGATAAAACCATTTGGGACGAGTTGTATATAGGTAGAAATGGACATCGGGAACCCAGAAGGGCAATATGACAATTGTATGGTTTAAACTGAGGTGGGACCCGCTATGAAAAACTTTCTGAAAATTTACTAAAATCCCGATCTGCCCTAAATTGCGTGATAAAGGTTGTGTGAGGCAAATAACGCGATTATATTAGCAATGACGCATTAGAACGCATAAAAAGTTTGAAGTTAAGCGTGCTAATGCAGAGTACAGTGCAGGATGGGTGACCCCAGGAAGTGAACTAAATTTTCACAAATGTAGATATAAGAGACAAACGGGAATGTGAGGGTGACCTAAGGGGAATTAGAATAAGTGAAGAGGTTGGTAATGGTTAGAGAAGTCGTGCAGACCGAAACGGAACGAATAGGCGAAAAGAAGAGAACATAATATCGCTTGGTAATCAAAGTAAGTTTGAATAGCGATCGGAAATGTCTGTAAGTAAAATAGCAAAGGATCTTAACGTGACAAGGAAACTTCTCGTAAGTCTTTGAAGCATAGTAAAGGTAGTTTGACTCGATTGCGATTCCCGTATGCCATACCTCGCGCCCTTGCTTTTGATGAAGCTCTGTCTAATATACCTCGTACGTACGCTCCCGAATTTGAATTCGCTTAAGATAATCGTCGAATATGATTAAATCACCGTCGTACTTTCGTACTTCTGACTCCGGATATGACTCTGTCTGACATCCGTTTGATCTTCTTCTCCTGGTTAAGATTCTGTCCGCCGTATATCCGATTTGAGACGGTATGAACAGCCCTAATGCGGTGATATCGAAGGAAGATGGATGAAATCAGAAAATGAAGGCCTTTACAAGTTTTTCGATTAAGTGCAAGAATGTAAATGGCAAGAGGACCTCCACTTGCTCATTTTGATCTACCACGCGGTTGACTTAACATTCGAGGACGAATGTTATAAAGGGGAGGATGTTACATCCCGTGTTTTAGCCTATTTGGAGAATTTGGAAATAATTGCGACTTGTAAGAATAAGGTCATGTTTTGACTCCAATTGGTGAGTATGTTGTTACTTATGGGAATATGGATGCGTAAACGTCGGAGAAGGCCTAAGGGCAAAATTGAAATTTCAAAAATTTGTTTCGGGAATTACAAAACGAGATTTTAAATCATTGGGCTCAAAGAATAAGTTGAGAAATTGAAGCCCAAAGAGAGGGGGGGTAACCGGCCAACCTTAGGCCCAAACCCACCCCAAGTAATAAATTTTGCATGTCTTGCATGTGAGCAATTAAGGGGGCAAGTATATCTATATGTTCCCCTCTAGAATATTCAAGAGAGATCAAAACAAATCAAGAACAAGAAAAAAAATAGGCCTTCGGCCGAGAGAGAGAAAAAGAGAAAAAGAAAAGAAAGAAAAATTTCCAAGCTTCCAATCCTAGTCCAAAATTGTGATTTTCCCATATTCTTGCTAAGCTCAAAGTGCTCTTCAAGGTGGTATAATATTCAAGGCAAGGAGGTGTTGTGTTGGCAAGGAGAGTTTATTGGAAAAGGTAAGGATTTCATGTCTTTGTTATGTTATGGAAGGTTATATGCATGTTATGGTATGTGAAATTGAATGAAAAGCATGGAATTATGATTGTATGTGTGTGTGAGCCGTGTGGTGTATGAATTTGTGGTGTGGCCGTGTATGTGTATATATGATATAGTTATGGTGAGTTCAATTTATGTTGTATTCTAGTTATGGTTGTTGTGAAATTTATATTGGAAATGAAAGTTGGATGAATTGGGTTGAATTGAAAAATATGGATGTTGGCCGTGTGATGTTGTGTAGTATAAAGGAGATGGATTGCATTCTATTTAGTTCGTTAGTTGTGTCGTTGTAACCTTTGTGACGTAAATAAGGGCTTAATGACTTGAATTGGTATTGAAAATTTCTTGTATGTAATTATGGGAATTTATATGAATTTTGTATGATTCTTATATAATGGTGGAAGTAAGGTTCTAAATGTGAATTATGATGGTGGTTAATGGAATTGAAAGGTGAAAATATGTTATGAAAGTTCATGTTGGAAGTTGGAATGGAAGTTGTTGCCGTATGTAGAAAAGAAAACTAGTTATGCTATGTTGCGTTTATAATGATTCTTGGTATTGTTGTTGGTTGTTTCGAGCCGAGTCGAATCTCGGGGGTGTCATATTTATAGGGGAGGTCTTTGCTTGAAATTTCGGTAGCAAAATATAAACAGAGTGAAATGTTAACTTGCATGAATAGTAGCGCAGTAAAGATGACCATTTGCGGATTTACGACGAAACGGGAATTGAGATTTGAGGAGCGTAAGGCACAACCAAGGTATCAAAGGCCTTCCCTATCTTTCTTTGGCATGTTACGACGTAATAGGCAGCGAGCCTTGATTGCACTTTTGCGTCTCATAATCTAAGATTGAAAATAGCGCCAAATCGTTCAGTAAGATTGAACCGATTTCTTCACGAATTGTCTTCAAAATGATTTTGTCATACCCCGATCTTACTAGGGTGTGATGGGCACCCGACCCCATATTCGGAGCCGAGCGAACCCGCTGACTCTTATTGCACGTATGAACTACACCATTTTTTTTTTGTTTTCCGGCATATACATTGGTAACATAATAATATACATGGACTAGCCAACTTGACAATACATTATATAGCGACAAGGACAATCAGAACACAAAACATCTACTGTGCATATATTTGTCTGAGCCTCAACATAGTAAACATATACATAGGAAGGGCCGAATAGCATCGTGCCCCGAATACATATACAAGAGTAATACCAAGAGCGTAGCTCGGAGCAGGCTGGAGCTGCTTGCTATCTCTTCTTTGATAGAACTCCTAGAAACCGAGGTCCGTCACCCTGCACGACTGCGCGGCATGAACGCGGCGTCCTGAAGGGACGTCAGTACAAATAGTGTACCAAGTATGTAAGGCGTGGAGGTAAACAATGCAAGTATAAACATAAGTAAGGAACACCATGTCGTAGGTTCAGGGAACATACAATGAAGTAAGAAAATAACCTGTACATAGGAAGGCCCTTTTCAGGCCGGATACTATGCGTGCCTATCTTAGGAAGGTATCTCTTATCATAGATATAGAAAATGGAGAGCGTAACATGACATACCTTGTCTTATAATATCATGCCGTACTATATCATAGGAGATCATATCATTTCATAGCATGGCGTGTCATAGTATATCATGGCATGGCATAGCGTAGCATAGCATATCATAGCATATCATGGCATAGCATATCGTAGCATAGCATATCATAGCATATCATGGTAGCATAGCACCATAGCAACGCTTGGTCGGCTCGCCCGCATAACAGAATATGTCGGCTCGCCCGTATATCCGCGTCCGGGCATCCGCGTCGGGATGATAAGCAGTGACCCAGGTGGCAATGAAACATAGTTCCCCTTCCCATTTTCCATGTATGTCCCTTCCCAATATCATTATACATATACGTATTTCGTATCAGAGATATCATATTATATTATATCATGTCATGTCATGTGATGTCATAGACGTCCCCTCCCCCATCTTCAGTACCATCATTTCTATCATAGAATCATAGTAGTCATTTTAATCATAAGGATTTTTTTTCAAAATTGTAAACTTTGATTTGGAGAAAAAATAAATATTTTAGAAAACATTTACAAACTTTTAGGAAGAAAAACAAGCCTTGGAATCGATGGACTAGTTAAAACAACTATCTCTTAATAGTCGAGATGATAAAAAAAGTTTCTTTAGATTCTACTTCACAATAAGTCAAATAAAACAATAAGAAAAATCCGGGAACAAAGGGGCCCACCTCGGGCCGATTGAGGCGCGTATCAAATTTACGTATTCTATAATTCATGGCGTCACTTATGAGGATCTTAGAGTAATCGGGTCCTATTTGTGTAAGTTCTAGATGTCTAGGGACTTTTCCAACAATTTGCGCAATTTAGTTCAATTCTCTTTGAATGAATAGTAGCGAATTTCAACCTTGGATTCCGAGAAAAGGATTGGTCCCCGAGGCTCGTATTCGACTTAGTATGTCTAAGACATGCCATAGAAAAAGAAGGAATTGAAGCCTTACATACCTCTTTCACTCCTTTTGCTACTTCAAATTTACGTTGCAATCTCGTCGAAAATCTGCAATTGGTCATGTTTACCAAAACTCTCATTAGTATACTTAGAGTTAGAATCTTAAGGAACCACTTGGCTACCGAAATTTCGGCGGACTTCCTCTGTAAATACACCATCCTGACATTCAATTTAGTCAAATTCTCATCAAACACAATCCAGGGAATTCAAACCCGGCCAAACTATTAATATAATTCAACAACTACATTAGCGGTTCACATATTTCATTCAAGACGCATAATCTCAATTTACCACTTTCTTCAAAGCCTTCCAACTTCAATGAACACAATAACAACCTTATAATGTATATTCCATCAACATCATACTAATCATATTGTCTTTCATGCATGCAAGGAAACATTGCATTCCATTCGTATAATTGCTAAACAAGTCTCCACTACAACAACTTCACTAAGGTTCTAGACATTCATTAGCAACATAGGATCCACAACATAACAACAAGCAAAATACTAAATAAAATTGACTCATTCCACTTCCACCACTAACCTCCATAACCTCACTGCTTAACATACATACTACAACTTCTCAAAAATTCATTCAACTTCCATTTTCTTCACATATCATCCACAACAATAACAACCAAACACTAAGCAAAATAATTGAAATATGATTCCTACACCTACATATATATATACGGCCACGTGCCTATTCCTCTCTTTCATGAATTTCATCCATTTTAGCATACTATAACACATATAAACCATGTATAACACATAAAACAAGATTAGAATTTACCTTTCTTCTTCAACTTCTCACTTGCCTAACTCTTGGCAACTTGTATGATTTTGAACCTTTCTAGTTCCAACAACAACTCCACCTTGTTGTGCACCTCTTACTTAGTAGGAAATGATTTTTGAAGAATTTTTATCAATTTTTTTCCTTGGAATTTTACTATGGCCGAAAGGCCTTAAGCTCTTTCTCTCTTCTTTCTCTTATTCTTCTTCTCTTGAAATCTCTAGAACTTGTTGTGATATGGATGACTTAGTCATCCTTTTATTGACCAAATTTAATTCCAAATGGGCCTAGCCACTTACATGGCCGTTGGGCCTCTCTTTTGCTAAAAAAATTTCAAGCCCAATGATATTTTGGGCTAGTTCTTGTAATTCATGTAACCCATTATTTTCCAAGTTCCAAATTTTGCCCTTAAGTCTTCTTCCCATTCCCACGAGTCATATTGCGAATTTCCCTTTATGCCCTTGACCTTCCTCGATTAATTCCTCTTCTAAATTTTTCTGAAAGCAACTCATATGCCAAGCAAAGTAAAATGTGGCCTTACTTGTTGTCTTTCCGCAATTGTCTTGAATTATCCGATTGCATAAAATGCGGGATATAACATCCTCCCCCCGCAGAACATTCGTCCTCGAATGTTAAGCGACCTCACGGCGCGTTATAATATTTCGGGGAGGTCTCCTTTGTAGATGTCTCACATATCGCTCAACATATCCATTCTAAGAACTTAGGTTGCCTTGAGTCATAGGTCAATTGATGTAACTCCGAACGCGGCTGCGTTAGCAAATCCCTCTTGTTCGTTCTTGAATCGTCATAGTCATTTCGGGTCTAACGTGTCATACTTTTTGGTAGTTTAGTCCATCTCTTGCCTACATGACTTTTATAGGATTTATAACCACTCCGCACATAATTTTTAACAGGCTACCAAATTTTACATTCGTCTCTCGTCCCCACATTTATGGGATTTCGGCATATTTCCCGGGGGTCACCCGTCGTGAAATTACTCTCACCTGTACGCTTAACCTTGAAACTTTAATGCATCTCTGTCACGCCCCAATTTCCGAGGGACGTGATGGGCACCGACCCGGCTACCGGAGGCGGCGAACCCACAGACTCCTATCGCACACATAATTTTTTTGCAGATCTCAATACGAAAAAAATTATAAAATATATAACGAGGCTTACAAACTTGACAAAATCTGTAATTACATAAAGTCATTACATAACACACATCGACATATCGAGTGATGGGCCGGTGACGTTGACCCCGCATCATACCCACCTGACAACATACTGTGAAAGGTCTCTCTTGCCATCCGAAGACATAACGTACATACTCGGACTCGGCCCGGTGCTCCGGAAAGATTGGAGCTCACCAATCATGTTGGAATATCTTCGGCTCATACGCGGGTACTGCCCCGCGGCATGAAACGCGGCCCCGAAAGAACGAGGGGTCGATGCGGAAAGTGTCTTGAGGTATGTAAAGCAAGAGAACCAACAACGAGTCATAGCGGGATGAAAAACCACGGAAAACAAATATAGGAGCTGAGTTAAAACTTGCACGACGCACTTATCTGGACATACCCACACCGGTGAGCAAGACATATCATAACCATATTATTTCGGAAACCATAGGCGGTACGAAAAATAGATTTAGTAATCAGAACGTCAGGAGGCTTAGCTTAATTTTCTTTCCTTTCGGAAAATGCTTACGTCTTACATAAATAGAAAATAGATCAAATCATCACATCGCACAGAACCGTCATATTATCGGATCATCGGATTACCGTAGTATCGGACTTTCATATCATCAAATCGTCACGTCGTCGGACTATCGCATCGTGAACGGACTCGTTATAT
>NW_026716234.1:0-18349 GCF_029784015.1 Lycium ferocissimum
AGCATCGCCAACATATTCAATTTAATTCAATAACATTTCATTTGCCTTCAAATGAACTACGTACATTCAAACTCACATTATTGATCGTTCGTTCGAATATTATTCCGAAGCCATTCAAATACGATTTAGAAGCATCCCAAGCAATCCACACATCATTCAAAGTAACCCATCCATTACCCCATGGAACCCGAAACCATCAATTTCCATAGAGACAACAATAATACATTTCTTTCTTCAAAATTCATCGACGATACTAATAATCCACTCCTTAACAACATTGTTTCCATAAATTCAAGAAAGCATATTAAAATCACATTGCCTTCTAATTCAGCCCATATCCACGGCCACAACAACAATATTCATATTCCATACACTTTCATTTATTTCTATACATTACAACAACCAACTTTCTATATGCAATTGATTCATCAATTTTTCATACAACCACACACATACACACGGCCTACACAACAATATACAACCTTCCATGATTTTCATCCATTTCTTCATGTAACAACATGTCCAAAACATCCATAAAACATAGAAAAGAGGATAGAACCTCACCTTTTCTTCTACCTCTTCCATTCGGCTAAGACTTTCTATAGCCAAAACGAATGGTTGCCTTGTTCCATCGACTACTCCATGTCGACGAGAGCCTTCCAATTAGTAGGAAACCTAGGAGAACAAATATTTTTTGATCAAACTCATGGGGCTGGTTCGGCCAGCCCCTCCCTCTCTTCATGGCCGTTTTTCTTCCTTCTTCATCTTTCTCTCTCCAAGTCTCTAGAATTTGCAAAATAATGAATCATGTCTTATGTTGCCATCACTTATATATATATATATATGTGGCACATGACCATGCACATGCCTCATTTTTCTTCCAAATTTTTCTAGAGTTTTCCTCTCATTTTCTTGAAAATAAATGATGACTTAATGGTTTGACTTGGTCATCCCTTGGCCTTTCTTGATCATTGTGAAATTCCCGTTTTGCCCCTCGACTTTTCTCAATATTACCATTTTACCCCTAGCCTTCCACATTATTTCCATGCCACCAACATTCATAAATAATTTTTATAACCACTCGTACATTGAAATAACTCTTGAAGATAACCTTGTCCTTAACTTCCCGCAATTGTCTTAAAATATTCCGACGTACCAAAGTGCGGGATATAACACCCCACCATTGGGTTTGCCCCACCACCGGCTCTGAACCCAAGAGATTATATTTCTGAATACGGATATATAACATATAACGTGTCCCGGCCCTCCAATGAGGGACTCGGTAAACAGAATCATCAGATTATCATATCATCACATCAGACGGAATCATCATGTTATCATATCATCACATTAAACAAAATCGTCATATTATCATATCATCAGATTAAACAGAATCATCATATTACCGTATCATTAGAACAGATTCATTATATTATCAGATCATCACATTATCAAATCACTATGTCATCAGATCATCAGATTATCATATCATATACCCTATGCGGTCCATAATAGGACCCGGCGGACGGAATGTGGTCGCCCCTCCTGCCTTGGGCGCCACAACTCATCATACTTCAGAAGTTTTCATATCTCCGTCTCTCCGTCACACATCATATTATATAACCACGGTACCCGGCCAAGAGGGGCTCGGCGTACCGGACACATCATAACACCATAATATCAGACGCTCATCATACTTCGGAATGTGCGCACAATAGTAACCGGCCCGGGACTCGGCGAAGGAAGTAACAATAATGTGCACGAGCAGAATCGTAGGATCTATATGCAATTCAAACCATTTACACGACTTACCGAATAATCGCATGATTATCATTTACAAGCCGATGGCATTAACCAAATCAAATCTCTTCCGGATATTACTCGGAACATATTGAACAAAACTTTATCAGTCATAGTTACGTATCAAATCATATGCATACGAATTCTCATTTCATATATTTACACAGATCCCATAGAACAATCAAACGAATTATCATTTACAAGCCAAAGCAATAGTCAAGTCAAATTCCTTCCGAATGTTACTCGGGAACAGATCAGATGAAACTTTAGCAATCGGAGTTACGTATCAAAATCATATGCATACGGATTCGCATTCCAAACTTAACATATAAGTAAGTGATCATATTCAGAGGTCGGGGGTCAAAGTGATAGCCATATTAAGTTTTATTAACAAGTTGTTAAAACTATACAAAGGAACGTCTTGCGGGCCCACGGACAAGTATCAAACCGATCCGAGCCCGCCTATGGAGGCTAAGGTCATTATACACTACAGAACCTCCTACGATCATATCGAGGCGATCCGAGCCCTTCTGTGAAAGTTACGGGTGTTCGTAGTTACAGAGCCTTTTAAGAACAAAATCCTTTTTACAACACTTATTATCCAATCATGCAAAGACATAGAGACCATAATTTTACTACATTAAGAATGTGAATATCAAGAAGTGAATACGAATCATGTACAGGCTCGGATTCTAAGAATGGAGTTGCCTCGAGGCTCGTGTCATAGCCTACTTACACTAGGACATGCCAGAAGAAGGAAAAGGTTGAGCTTTACATACCTTGGCTGCCCTCTAAGCTAATCCGACTTACGTCTCGGCTTCTCACGATTCATGATAATGTCATTAGACATCCAACATTAGCCATAAGCATCGAAGAACTCAATTCCAAGCCGTCACTTTATCTACAGAAATTTGGGCTGCATTTTCCCTATAACTTCAACAACCCCGAGAATTCATCTCGGCCAAATCTTCAACAATAATACCAACAATCATTCCAACAACATCAATAAATAAATTCAAACGCATTCTAACATTAGCAATTCTTCTTTACATAACTCATCAACATCCCATTTACATTCAAATAAACCGCATACAATCAAGCCAACTTCATTGATCATACGTTCAAGTATTAACCCGAGACCATTCAAACACGATTTAAGAACATTCCAAGCAATTTATACAACATTCAAAATAGTCCATCCAACACACCATTGGACCCGAAATCACCAATTTCCATAGGAACAACAACAATACATTTTCCTCTTCCGAATTCATAAACTATATCAACAATTCCATACGTTAGCCACATCATTTTCATTAATGCAAGAAGCCATATTGAAATCACATTATCTTCCAAGTACAACTTTAATTTGTGTTATCAAACCTTCATTTCCATCACATATTCCATAACAACAACAACTACAATACCGAGTAAATTTAACTCACCATTCCTACACAACACACACACCTATTCGGCCAAGCACCCACATCCATGGTTTCATGAATTTTTATCCATTCCTTCACATTACAACATGCACAACTATCCATAATACAACAATCCAAACATGGCAAGTAAGTTAGTTCTTTACTCCTATATAACATTACCTACACACGGCCACACACAACATACCATATTTTCATGAACTTCACTCATTTATACATTTCACAACATGCACAAACACCTATAAAACATGAGAGAGATCAAACCTCACCTTTTCTCATCCACCTTCTCCACTCGGCTAAGATGCATGATGGCAAGAACGGATGATTCTCTTGTTCCAACAACTACTCCACGTCGTAGAGGAACTTCTAATTGGTAGGAAAGCATGAAAAAATTTGTTTTTCATGATCAACAATTTTTTCATTTCGGCCTCTTGGCCGATTGCCTTTCTCCTTCTTTTTTTTCATCTCTCTTGAATTCTCTAGAGTTGGAATGATAAGTTGTCTTGCCTTGTCATGACTCACACACACATATATATATATAATTAGGTGCACATGGCCGGTCATGTGCACTCTTTCTCTTTTTTTTTTTCTCCAATTTTCTAGAAATTTCTTAAAGCCATAAAAGATGAATTGTTGCTTTGCATGGTCATCTTTGTCCATGTATGTATTTAACCCTTACAAATATAAAATGGACACATACACCCCTTTCATGGCTTGAAACAATTGGCCATCCATGGGTGGGTCCCACGGCCACTTGGCTTTTCCGAGAAGTCATGCATAACGAAAACTTCCAAATTCCAAGCTTTCCCTTAATACTTCATGCCAATAATACCTATGTACGACTTGTCCAAAATTGTCCCAACGTACAAATTACGGGATATAACATCCTTCCCCCCTTTAGAACATTCGTCCTCGAATTTTCAACTAGTCTTACGGGGTCTCATAAGCACCTCGGGGGAGCTCCCTTTTCATAGCTATTGCCATCCTTCATACTATCTCTTAAGCTATCCAATCCCATTCTCTTGTCATTCTCTGTTTCTTCATACACGTCCACTTTCTGGCGTCGTGTCGTTCAAAGTCTGTGCAAAACTTCTCACACTACCTTAAACATTATCCTGACTTTTATCCACTTATTGTCGGTTTTCCCGATCCTACTAACTCACTTCAGTAAAGGGTCTCATTTGTAGCCCAGGCGTCCATATCAAACACACTACCGTATCAACTGCTTCTATCTCATCCTTATATTTCTCTCACCGGCTTCCCCCCTTTAGGGGTGTACTTATACCATTATCCGTTTATACTTCGCCTCATGTCCTTATTTCCAATCTCAATTAGACAGCACTTTTATTCCGACGGTAAGCGTCCAAAGTCCTCTTGAAATGTTATCTTTATCTCAACTTACCTCGGGTATTTCCCTTGGTATCCCCTTATCATTTCTCCCGCTTATGCCTATCCATTATTCTGCACACGAGGGATCTTATGCTACCTTTGTGTCGCTCAGAACACACTTCTTCTACATAGTCCTTCTCTCATTTTCAAAACGTACTCTATTCACTCACATTCATCCGTACCATCCCAGTCATTTTCTAACATTCGTTCTACTTCGTTTCCCATCTTTCTATAACTTGAGCTCTCACAGTCCCGTCATTTATGGTACTCGTGTCCTTAGTTGCACACGTCATATCCTATTACTACACTGTTGTCCCACTTCCTTCTTATTTTCCCTTTCCGTTAACTTCTTCTCCTTACCGACCTGATCCGCCCGATTCTACGCGTCCTCTTGAGATTCCTGGCCACTCCGCATACTCTAATTTTTCTTCGATTACTCCGCTTTCTCATTTGCTTCTTACGTCCGAATTTGTAAGATTTTCGAAAACTTCCCGGGGGGTCACCCATCCCAAAATTTCTCTCACTCCAGCACGCTTAACCTTGAAACTCTGACAAAATCGGGTACGTTATTGCTGGTATGATCGCGTCCACCTCACCGCATAACCTTCATCACATAATCTGGAGTAGGTCAGAATCTTAACATATCCCAAAACGTCCTCACGACACATCTCATCGGCTGTCTTACCAGTACGTTCTTATTCGTCACAATTCTTTTTCCTCCGTGCCCTTGTCTTAATCGTATCACTTTATCCAAACCTACCAGTCCTTTCAAAATCATCTCTTAATGTCACAAGTCATCTCTTAACATCACCAATCCGTTCCAAATTCCTTATTACCATATCCTCATCGGCCTCCTATTTACTATTATCACCAACTCCTTGGTTAACTTATTCCTAGAGGGCAGCCATACTCGTAGCTCAGTCGACTCCCATCGTTACTATTAACACGACTCTTTCAAAACATATTCCAGACTTACATCTCATTTCCGTACCATTTCTAGAAAATTTCAGCAGAGTTTCCTCTGTATTCCTTATTATCCCAAAACACTCGCACGCAGAAATACCAACAAGTGCCTTACAGGGCCATCATCATATACATACATCATATCATATCGTATCGTATCACAGCCGCACAGGGCTCTCAATATTCATAAAGGTCTGAAAATAGTGGACCTACCTCATATGCTCAACACGACTGCACGTGTTACCCTTTCTTGCTTACTTTCCTTTTCATTTTTTTTTTCATTTTTTTTTCAACTACACATTTCAATCAGGCGCCAATACCTTACTCAACATATATCTTTCATACCTTTACTTACCTGCGTGCTTTGTAACTTCCATCATCAATCGCCTTCTTCGATCGGTGTCGTTCTTCTGCTAAAATCAAAGGTTAGTACTGGAAATCTCATTTCCTATGACTTGGCTCGATGGCACGATCTAAGAAGTGAAAGAAGAGTAACCACCCTATATGCCCCGTAGCCTCCTGTTTATAAATGTGACCGGCTTCACACTATAAACAGGACTCTACCGGACACGACTTTGCAGACAACCCTTAGGACGAACTGCTCTGATACCAATTTGTCACACCCTTAATCCGACAGGGTGTGATGGGCACCCGACCCTTACCTAGGGCCGAGTGAACCCGCTGACTCTCGTAATACTCGCAATCGTACTGAGCCCTCAGCCATAACACAAATATGTAATGAAATCGTTTTTTTCTGGAAAACAAACATGCCTTTCCGTCTTTCTCAAACCAAATAAAAATCGGTAATCATATAATACCCGTAACATCATGCATAACAGTACATTGGCTTATAGAGCCGCTTACATAACTGACGCACTATACACATGACCCTGTCTGCAAAGTCTCTAACATGGAACAAACTTTCATAACATAAACATTCTGACTCGGCAGTACTCCGGAGGAAATGGAGCTCGCCAATCCAGCTGGAACATCTTCTACTAATGTCTTCAGCTCGTCTGGGTGTACCTGCACGGCATGAAATGTAGCCCCCGAAGAAAGGGGGTCAGTACGGAATATGTACCGAGTATGTAAAGCATGGAATACAGAAAACGAGATCATATCCGAAATAAGGAGTACAGACAGTGAACATAATAACCAGAATGTCAAGGTGCTTGAATCTGAAAGACAACTCATACATACGAGGTGCAGAAGACCAATGTAATGATCGGAATGCCGAAATGCTTAGCTTTCTTTTAAAAAACATTTCTGTCTCATATATATAGAAAATAGATCATATCATAGTAGCTGACATTAACCGATGTGGGATTCGCCTAAACCAATGTGGGATTCGCCTAAACCAATGTGGGATTCGCCTAAGGCAGCCTTACGCTCACCCCCCATTTTGGGACTCAGCGTACCTGCTGAGGTTTGCCCCACCATTGGGTTTGCCCCACCATTGGGTTTGCCCCACCACCGGCTCCGAAACCAACAGATCATATTTCTGAATACATATATATAACATATAACGTGTCCCGGCCCTCCAATGAGGGACTCGGTAAACAGAATCATCAGATTATCATATCATCACATCAGACGGAATCATCATGTTATCATATCATCACATTAAACAGAATCGTCATATTATCATATCATCAGATTAAACAGAATTATCATATTACCGTATCATCAGAACGGATTCATTATATTATCAGATCATCACATTATCAAATCATCATGTCATCAGATCATCAGATTATCTTATCATATACCCTATGCGGTCCGTAATAGGACCGGCGGACGAACGTGGTCGCCCTCCCGCCTTTTGGGCGCCACAACTCATCATACTTCGGAAGTTTTCATATCTCCGTCTCTCCGTCACACATCATATCATATAACCACGGTACCCGACCAAGAGGGGCTCGGCGTACCGGACATATCATAACACCATAATATCAGACGCTCATCATACTTCGGAAGCTCATCATACTTCGGATTGTGCGCACGATAGTAACCGGCCCGGGACTCGGCGAAGGAAGTAACAATAATGTGCACGAGCCGAATCGTAGGATCTATATGCAATTCAAACCATTTACACAGACTTAACAGAATAATCAGACAGATTATCATTTACAAGCCGATGGCATTAACCAAATCAAATCTCTTCCGGATATTACTCGGAAACATATTGAACAAAACTTTATCAGTCATAGTTACGTATCAAATCATATGCATACGAATTCTCATTTCATATATTTACACAAATCCCATAGAACAATCAAACGAATTATCATTTACAAGCCAAAGCAATAGTCAAGTCAAATTCCTTCCGAATGTTACTCGGGAACTTGTCGATGAAACTTTAGCAATCGGAGTTACGTATCAAAATCATATGCATACGGATTCGCATTCCAAACTTAACATATAAGTAAGTGATCATATTCAGAGGTCGGGGGTCAAAGTGATAGCCATATTAAGTTTTATTAACAAGTTGTTAAAACTATACAAAGGAACGTCTTGCGGGCCCACGAACAAGTATCAAACCGATCCGAGCCCGCCTATGGAGGCTAAGGTCATTATACACTACAGAACCTCCTACGATCATATCGAGGCGATCCGAGCCCTTCTGTGAAAGTTACGGGTGTTCGTAGTTACAGAGCCTTTTAAGAACAAAATCCTTTTTACAACACTTATTATCCAATCATGCAAAGACATAGAGACCATAATTTTACTACATTAAGAATGTGAATATCAATAAGTGAATACGAATCATGTACAGGCTCGGATTGTAAGAATGGAGTTGCCTCGAGGCTCGTGTCATAGCCTACTTACACTAGGACATGCCAGAAGAAGGAAAAGGTTGAGCTTTACATACCTTGGCCGCCCTCTAAGCTAATCCGACTTACGTCTCAGCTTCTCACGATTCATGATAATGTCATTAGACATCCAACATTAGCCATAAGCATCGAAGAACTCAATTCCAAGCCATCACTTTATCTACAGAAATTTGGGCAGCATTTCCCCAATAACTTCAACAACCCCGAGAATTCATCTCGGCCAAATCTTCAACAATAATACCAACAATCATTCCAACAACATCAATAAATAATTTCAAACGCATTCTAACATTAGCAATTCTTCTTTACATAACTCATCAACATCCCATTTACATTCAAATAAACCGCATACAATCAAGCCAACTTCATTGATCATACGTTCAAGTATTACCCGAGACCATTCAAACACGATTTAAGAACATTCCAAGCAATTTATACAACATTCAAAATAGTCCATCCAACACACCATTGGACGCGAAATCACCAATTTCCATAGGAACAACAACAATACATTTCCCTCTTCCGAATTCATAAACTATATCAACAATTCCATACGTTAGCAACATCATTTTCATTAATGCAAGAAGCCATATTGAAATCACATTATCTTCTAAATCAGCCCACAACCAAGTACAACTTTAATTTGAGTTATCAAACCTTCATTTCCATCACATATTCCATAACAACAACAACTACAATACTAAGTAAATTTAACTCACCATTCCTACACAACACACACACCTATTACGCCAAGCACCCACATCCATGGTTTCATGAATTTTTATCCATTCCTTCACATTACAACATGCACAACTATCCATAATACAACAATCCAAACATGCCAAGTAAGTTAGTTCTTTACTCCTATATAACATTACCTACACACGGCCACACACAACATACCATATTTTCATGAAATTCACTCATTTATACATTTCACAACATGCACAAACACCTATAAAACATGTAGGGGAGATCAAACCTCACCTTTTCCACTCGGCTAAGATGCATGATGGCAAGAACGGATGATTCTCTTGTTCCAACAACTACTCCATGTCATAGAGGACCTTCTAATTGGTAGGAAAGCATGAAGAAATTTATTTTTCATGATCAACAATTTGGAGGCAGTTTCGGCCAGCTCTTGGCCGATTGCCTTTCTCATTCTTTTTCTCCATCTCTCTTGAATTCTCTAGAGTTGGAATGATAAGTTGTCTTGCCTTGTCATGACTCACACACACACATATATATATATATATATATAATTAGGTGCACATGGCCGGTCATGTGCACTCTTTTTTTTTTTCTCCAATTTTCTAGAAATTTCTTAAAGCCATAAAAGATGAATTGTTGCTTTGCATGGTCATCTTTGTCTATGTATGTATTTAACCCTTACAAATATAAAATGGACACATACACCCCTTTCATGGATTGAAACAATTGGCCATCCATGGGTGGGTCCCACGGCCACTTGGCTTTTCCGAGAAGTCATGCATAATGAAAACTTCCAAATTCCAAGCTTGCCGTTAATACTTCATGCCAATAATACCTATGTACGACTTGTCCAAAATTGTCCCAACGTACAAATTACGGGATATAACAGTAATCGTTTGTGGGCTGTTTTAGAAGCTAATGTGATTTTAATATAGTTTCTTGTATTTATGGGAATGATGTTGTTAATGTGTGGATTGTTGGTGTAGTTCATGAATTTGGAAGAAAGAAATGTGTTGTTGTTGTTCTTATTGAGTTTGGGGAGGTTTTGTGGAGTGGTATGTTGGTTGGGTTATTTTGAATATTGTGTGGATTGTTCAAAGTGTTCTTGAATCTTGTTTGAATGGTTTTATTAGTAATTGAATGTGTGAGCATTGGTGTTGGCTTGATTGTATGTGGTTGATTAAAATGTAAATGGAATGTGGTCGAATTATGTAGAAAAGAGTTGCTAACGTTAGAATGAGTTTTGAATTAATGGTTGATGTTGCTAACATGGTTGTTGGTATTGATTGTTGATGATTTGGCCGAGTTGAATTCTCGAGGTTGTTGAATTTATAAAGGAAATGCTGCCCGAATTTCTGTAAATAAAGTGTTAGCTTGGGATTGAATTCCTAAGTACCTATAACTAATGTTTAGTATCTAATGACGTTGTTGTAGATCTTGGGAAGCCTGAGACTTTAAGTTCGGATTAGCTTAGAAAGCGAACAAGGTATGTAAAGCTTATCCTTTCTTTCTTTTGGCATGTCTTAGATGAAGTAAGATACGATACGAGCCTCGGGGTAACCCTATTCATAAGATCCGAGCATGCCTACGATTCTTATTCACTTCTTGATGTTAGCATTCCTAATATAGTCGAGCTATGGCCCCTGTGTCTTTTGTATGATTGGATGGTAAATGTTGCATAAAGAAATCTTGTTCCGAAAGGATTCTATGTTGAATAAGGTCCCTAACTTTCATAGACGGGCTCAGATCGCTTCGATACATTCGTAGAGGGTCCTAAAGCGAATAATGTCTGTAACTTTCATAGGCGGGCTCGGATTGGTTTGATACATGTCCATGGTCCCCGAGACTTTCCTTGTATAGTTCTAATGACATTTAGAAAGGACATAACATGACTATCGTTTTAGCTCTCGAGCGTTGATTACTTACTTATCTATCGAGTCTCGAAAGATGATTTTATATGCATGTGGCTATTCACTATTCTGTTTGTGCATTCTGTTTTTACATCTTTTACCGAGTCCCTCACTAGAGGGCCGGGACACGTTATATGTATATGTATATGATGATGTGATGACATGATGATATGATGTGTTACGAAGTATGATGTGTTATGAAGTATGATTTGTTACGAAGTATGATATGTTACGAAATATGATGTGTTACGGAGTATGATGTGTTCTGGAGTATGATGTGCTACGGAGCTATGCTGTGTTCGGGAGTATGATGTGTTATGGCGCCAATGACGGGGTGGCGACCATGTTCACCGAGTCCTATAATGGGCCGGATATATATGTATGTGTCCATGTGATATGAATATGCATGTTTGTGTTTCAAAGGTAAGCATTTTGGTATTCTGGATATTGTACATATTTTCTGTACATCTTACTTTGGTTATACCCCGTCTACTGTATCTCATGCTTTATATACTCAGTACATATTCCGTACTGACCCCCTTTCTTCGGGGGCTGCGTTTCATGCCCGCAGGTACAAACGCTTGATTCGGTGATCCGCCAGCTTAGGACATCTATTCTCATTGTCTTATAGTGCTTCCTTGTTTTGGAGCCCATATTTTGGTACAGACACTTTCGTTATATATATATGTCTATTCAGGGGTACGACGGGGCCCTGTCCCGTCACGTGATTCTGTTGTTACTCTTAGAGGTCTGTAGACATATGTGTGGGTTGTGAATAGTTACTGTTCAGTCATGTTTGTGTGATTTATGTTTGGGCGGTCCCATTCGCCGTGGCAGCCTTATCGGCTTGCGTATATATATATTTTGAAATGTTGTGTTTTATGATAGCCTTGCCGGCCTCTGTGCGGTATATATGTTTATATGCGACAGTTTGAGACGACGTCTAACCTTTATATATGTATAAGTTATTTGTATGCTGATTCTGGTTAATGGGTGTGTACGAGTGTCCAGCTCGGGCACTAGTCACGGCCTGCGGGGTTGGGTCGTGACATCCTGAATAAGCTTCACCTTATAAATAGCTTGCTGAATCATGTCTGGGCCTATTAACTTAGTCTCACCAACATCGAACCAACCAATAGGTGACCTGCACTTCCTTCCATATAAGGCCTCATACGGTGCCATCTGGATACTAGAATGGTAGCTATTATTATAAGCAAACTCGATAAGTGGCAAATGATCATCCCAGCAACCTCTGAAGTTAAGAATACAGGCCCGCAACATATCTTCTAGCGTCTAAATAGTACGCTCGGCCTGTCCGTCAGTCTAAGGGTGAAATTGTTATGTCCCGTGTTTTCGCATGTTTGGAAATCATGGAAATAATTAAGACTTGTATGTTATAAGGAAACAATTTGATTTTAGTTAATATGCTTATGTCGTTACGAAATTATTGGTGTAAAGACATCGGGGAAGGCCGAGGGCAAATTTGGAATTTTGGAAATTTGTTTCGGGAATTATGAAACGAGAGTTTTAACAAATTGGGCTCAACAAATTAATGGAAATTGAGGCCCAAAACCACAAGAGTGGCCGGCCAAAATCATGGCCCAAATCCATTAAATAGGCCATGTGCCTTGCATGTGATCATTAAACCAAGGGACCATATTATATATTCATGCAATTCTTAGAATGTTCAAGAAAGCAAACAAATCAAAAAAAAAAATTTGAAGAACACCTCAAAAGGCCCTCTCGGCCGAACCCCCTCCAAAACAAAAAAATAATTTTCCTAGCCTTGTGTTGCTTCTAAAAATCTTGTTCTTCTCATATTTGTAGTAAGTTCAGTACGCTCTCCAACGTGATACAATTAGTTCGGTGAAAGAGCGACGTTTGCGGCAAATTGGAATTTCAAGAAAAGGTAAAGATTTTGCCATTTTTGTGTTATGGAATTGGTATGAATATTATAAGGATTGAGAATAGACGAGAATTCCGTAGTTTTGGAGTGTGTGTGTGCAACCGTGTGTGTGTGTGTGTGTGATGAGGTGGCCGTGAGCCATGGTTGTGGTGAGGGAGGTGAATTATGTTTTATTTAGCTTGTTAATTGCATCGTTGTGTCATTTATAACTCAAATGAATGTTTAATGAGTTGAATTGGCATTAAAGTTGGTTGTAGGGCGATATGGGAAATTATGTGAATTTTTCATAATTTTTATATAATTGTAGAAATGAAATTCTAAATTTGGATTGTGGTTGTTGTTAACGAATTTGGATGAAAATGATGCGAGTTGGTAGTTTGTCGCATTTGTTGAAGTTTTGGATAGAATATGGAAAATGACGGCATACTTGAATTTGTGTACGTCGCTTGGAATATTATTGGAATGTGTTTGAATAACTCTAAATGAGTAAATGAATATGATAATGTCGATATTAGTTTGATATTGTGAAGTTCGGATGAAAGTTGTCGCTTTATGTAGAAATGAAGAATATTGATGTTAGATTCATTTTGTTGTGACTTATGATGCCTATGGTATTGTGGGCTGTTGTGGTTGATGTATTTTAAGCCGAGTTAAGCCTCGGGGATGTTATACATATAGGGGGAATGCTGCCGAAATTTCGATAGATTAATATGACCTGAAGTTGAATACTTAGAATTCATGACTTACCTTTGGTAAACTTGACCATTTGTAGATTCTGAGCGAAACGGGACTTGAGCTTTGGGCGAGCGTAAGCCGTATATAAGGTATGTAAGGCTACCCATTTCTTCTTTTGGCATGTCCTAGGCGTACTAGATCGATATGGTAGCCCCGAAGGCAATTCTGCTCCTTGAAATCCGAATTAGAAATCGAGCCCTATTCATTCAATTGAATTGAACCTTGAAAGCCTTCTTTGCTTGAAAAGTAATTAAATGTTCGAAAATTGTCCAAATGTAATCAAATCACTTCGGATTCTCCATGTGTGATCTCATAGACCTTAAATGCCCAAGATTTATGTTCGCCCCCTCGGCTTGACCCGAGGTGGGCCCGCTAGCATCGAGATCCCTTTGTTTGCTCTATTATTTTTTATTTTCTGTATAATGACGGCAGAACACTTTTGTTTATGAATTTGGCTATCCTAAAATAATGTTTCGACTGTCACGATATTTTAAATATTATTTTGAATCATAGACACCATATTGGAAGTACTTTTGCGAAACGAACCCGTATTGACCGATTGTTCGAATTATTGGACTAAAGAGTAACATATGACATTATTAAGTTTTAAAAGATGTTTTGATATATACAAACTGCATTAGTTGCCCACGACTCTGCTCGTGCCTTATTATGACATCGTTCACCGGTTCCCGGGCCGGTTTTGTGATCGTGCGCCTTATGACAATTCGGTAGTATCTCTGTGTTACGGTTTCCGAGACCTCGCCATAGGGCCGGTTACCGTTCTGGAGTTATGCTGTGATATGGCCTATGATATGATTTGTATGATGATATGATATGATTTGTATGATGATATGATATGATATATTCGGAGATGTACGGAGATTTGAAACCTTTACGGAGTATGCTGTGTTGTGGCACCAGCGTCGGAGAGGTGACCACATTCCTGAGCGTTTTGCATGATTTTGATTTGCATTATGTATATATGTCTTCAGTACAGATTTTGTTATATTGATTCGGTATTTTCTCTCCGTACTTTTATTTTGCTCGTGATCTGGATTTCGGTACTCTATGCTTTACATACTCAGTACTTCTTCCGTACTGACCCCCTTTCTTCGGGGGCTGCGTTTCATGCCCGCAGGTACAGACGTTGGTGATCCTCCGCTGTAGGCCACACTTCCTGCTATATTGGATTGCTCCTTTGATCCGGAGCGTACATTTGGTATATATCTTGGTCATGTATGTTCTTATGTATATTTGGACTATTTGGGGTACGGCGGGGCCCTGTCCCGTCATATGATTCTGTCTGTCTGTCTAGAGGTCTGTGGACATATTTTGTGGGTTGTGCCTACTTCCGTACGATTGTGTTTGTATCTGGTGTGTTGGGCGATTCCATTCGCCGCGGCGGCCGGTCCGCATATGTATATGATATTTTGTTGGCCCTGTGTGGCCTTTGTTGGTATTTGCTGTGCGCAGGGTTATTTTGGATAGTCTATAAAACAAAGGGAACTCTGCCGAAATTTTTCTGGAAACTATCTAAATTTAAAACATAGCTTGGTCGGCTTCTGTTATATATATTTAAATGCGTTCGTTACGATTTGAGATAGTGTTTGCTAGATATGTCTGGGTGCCCAGATCGGGCACTAGTCACGGCCTACGGGGTTGGGTCGTGACAGAAATGCTATGCTAAGACTCACCTGTGTCCCCAATCCCTTCTGGAATAATCTCCAGAAGTTAGCTGTAAACTGAGCTCCTCTGTCCGATATAATAGATGTGGGAACCCAGTGAAGTCTTACTATGTCCTTGATATATAACCTCGCATAGTCCTCAGCTGAATGAGTAGTCCTGACTGGAAGAAAATGGGCTGATTTTGTCAGCCTATCCAGAATAACCCATATAGAGTCATACTTCCATGGAGTGCGAGGTAAGCCTGTAACGAAGTCCATATTAATTGCTTCCCATTTCCAAGTTGGAATCTGTTACACCTCGGAAATTTTCCCTTAGCGTACAAGTGAATGGACGCACGAAGGGCATGATGAATACGAGGATTGGATAAGTAAGAAATAGATTTGACGATCCTAATTAAGATTTCCAAAGACATCCGAGTAGAGGAAAGAAAGTTACTAAAGGAAAGCGAGTTATAAGTTAGTGTGTCGGGCAAAACCATGAGTATTGGGTTAGTGATGCCTTAAGGATGTTGTGGAGAAGAGTTATAACGTCCCCAAGATTAGTAATGAAGTGATAAACAAGTGCTAAGAAGGTTCCATAAGGATTGGAGATCAAACGAAATGACGGGAACCATTCCGGTGGAACTGTGAGTTCCACGACCATGTTCCACGGACAACACCAAGATCCACGGACCGTGGATGTGTCCGTGGAACAGCCAGCAGAGGAGGTGGCTGGCTGGTCGTCAACCACGGCCAACATTGGGTTCCACGGACCGTTTCAAGTCTTTAAATGTGAAGTCCACTTCATTTATTCCATTTCCTTGCACGACTTCAACCTCTCCACACCTCTAGAACCTTCCAAATATTTCATACACAAGAAAACAAAGAGAATCAAGGATCAATAACAAGATTTGGAGTGAATCAAGTCTATGAAACTCCATTAAAGCCATCAAAGTCAAGAAACCCAAGAAAGGTGAAAATAGGGTTTTGTGCAAAAAGGTGTATTATCACTCAAGGTCTATTCCTCCATCATTTAAGGTATAAATGAGTTCATTAAAGGAGCACGAGCAAGTGATAGAATAGCTAAACGATAAAGGTATGTGAGGCTAGTCCTTTCTTTCTAAGACATGAGTCCTATGGCACAGATTTCCTCTTTCTTATGAATGTTCCATCTTCAAGAAGACTATGAGCCCTTGTTCATGAATAGTCATACGAAATAAGAGATATGTTACGATTATGATAACGTTAATGACAAGCTAAGTCTAGAGATGCTATAGTCTATGATACGATGCTCCTATTAAGTTAATGAAGCTATACATAGCCATTGATGTTTATCATTGTATACACTCACCTTATGCTTGTTCCTTCAAGGTGAGGCAGAATGCTTATGAATGCTCATAATGACATCGGGGGTCCACGACCTTACGTGACCCCGATAAAGTATGATTATCTATGAGTCTCTATGCATGAATTGCTATAAGTATACTATGATGAGCATATGATGAGATTACACCGTGCCTAGTTGGCCGGGCAGTCACCGCCAAGGCGGGCAGCTATACACCATGGCCAAATGGCATGGGCAGACACCACTAGTGGGCGACATGAGATGATACCCTGGACGCGGGAGGCCTGTGCTAATGCTATTGACTATCACACCGTACCTGTATGGTCGGGCAGTTATACGCTTATACATTTATGCATATATGATATGATAATGAGTATGAAAGTAAGCCCGCATGTATTACTTCTTTTATGATCCAGTCAGTTACAGATTGCTCCTCATTGATGCCTCCTTATTTCATCGATATCTTATTATTGTTTATGTCTTACATACTCAGTACAATATTCGTACTGACGTCCTTCTTTTCGGACGCTGTGTTCATGCCCACAGGTAGACAGGGAGGTGATCCAGACTCATAGGAGCTAGCAGCTGATGCGAAAGCACTCCATTTTTTGGAGGTGCCATTGGTTATTCTTTTGGTACATATATGTATATGTTCATGATTGGGCATGGCGGGGTCCTGTCCCATCCATATGTCCAGTATTTTAGTAGAGGCTCGTAGATACGCAGTGTGGGTAGTATGGTCCCATAGTTGTATGTATATGCATGTATATATTATTTTGATAGCCGAAGGGCTTATGTTTATAAAAGCTGATATGTTTTAAATGATGATAGTTTTATATGGTTATGAGCATACAGCATGAATGAGGGCAGATAAGTGACAGCATGAGGGCAGATAAGTGATAGCATAGGAGGATGAAATTCCTATATGTGGGCTTTACATACGATGGAAGAAAGTAAGTAATGACGCGAAAGCTACAGAGATGAATTTTGATATATTTGTTCCGCTACTGGAAATTGAAAGTTTCGAATGGCGGGAATGCGTTACATAACTAAGTGTTCTGTGAGGTATCGCCGGTATTTGTTATGTACAGGGGTTGAATAGCAAGAATGTTAAAAGAGATTCTGCTAAAATTGTTAATTAGGATAATTCGTCAGATACGTTAAAAAGAGGGAAAAGAAAATATTGTAAGTAGATAATAAATGAGATGCGAGGTTCAGAAGAGTTATGGATCGGGGTATGGCGTGAGGAATGATTGTGAAAAGGACGGTTAGCAGCCTGGAAGACCGAAACGGATAACAATTGATGCTTAATAGAAGCGAAGTCTGTTGGAAGACTTAGGGAAAGCCGACAATCGGTTCTGTGGTAAATTATTATGTAGGAATAGTGCGTGGAGATCTAACCAGGACAATACCTGAAGTACCTATCAGTAATGACGATGAAGGTATATTTATTGCTATGGGGAATCTGGGAGTTTGGAACGAAAGATGAATATTGTGGACTAAGAAGGGTAAAACCGTAATTATGGAAAGAGGGACGTGTTATGGAAAAGTCTCAAAATCTGTAGGACTTCAATTTGCTCCGAATAATGTAATAAAGGTCGTGTGATAGAGCGGATACGACTATACTGGCATTAGAGCATCATATTGCAC
>NW_026716235.1:0-25000 GCF_029784015.1 Lycium ferocissimum
AGTAAAAATTCTTATCATCTAATTAAGTAATTCAATTTGTAATTATTTCTTATTTAAGAGTTTCAAAAAATACATATTCTAAACAAAAAGATCCTCTTCTTTTATCAAAGACGTAAATAAAGATTCTCACTAAAATATTTATCCTATTTTCTGAATTTCATAAAAAATAAATACATAAAAACTTCTTATATTACTAATCCAATAAGAAATAATTTTCGTAAATTACTAAATTTAATTTTAGTATGTTATACAAATATATTTCTTTGTAAATATTGTAAGTAATACTTAAGTATTGAGTGATTTTATAATTGTTTTGGAACATCTTCTTGATTGACTTCTAATACTATTGAAGTAGTTGATTCTTATTTTTGTGGTTAAAATTGGTGAAATAATTTTACTAGTTGCTTAACCGTGTATTGCTAATTCTTGTTTAGAGAAATTTTTATTAACAAAATTTAATGTGTTATTGAATGTTTATAAATATATCTTTATCAATTTTTTTTCTCATTTAAGATATTTAATTCCCAACATCTTTTTCTTGTTCTTTTTCTTGAAAATTGAAGAAAATTCGATTGTAGATGAAGTTTCACTTGTATAGGATTTATATTGTATTACTGTTTTAAATAGTTTTAGAAAAATCACAATAACATCATTATATTTAAGAGATTTTAAAAAATATTTTTTTTTTGTCAAATACGTAAAATTCTTATCATCTTATTAAGTTATTTAATTATTACTTATTTCTTATTTAAGAGTTTTAAAAGATACATATTCTAAAATAAGGTTATCTTTCTTTATCAAAGACGTGAATAAAGATTTTTCAACTAAAATATTTATCTTTTCTGAATTTCATAAAATAAATAAAAGCTTTTTATTTATAATTTAATTTTCCTATTTTAATATACTTAGTGACGGATATATCTCATAGGAGGTGTAAGCATAGAATTTTCATAGTAGATGGGATATAAGTTTTTTATTTTGAAACACAAAATATATTTAGAGTTGAATCATATTACAAGAATGTTTAGTGTGAATTCCCAACAGAAAATAGAGAAAATAAATATCTTTACAATTTTTTATTTGGATGAGGGGAGAGCATCGTTGTAAGTCAACTGGTTGTTTCATGTACTACATCCAGTGGCGGAGCTAGGAATTTCTTCTAGGGTGTTCAAATTTTAAAGGAGTGAATAATTTTTATTTAACTGAGTGGGTGCACAAAACATTATTTTTACTGAAGAGTGGGTGCACCCAAAATTTAAAATCAAATCATTTAACTAAATCATATGAAAACTTAGAATTATGAAACTCTGAATTGTATAAATCAAAACTGACATAGAAAAGTCAACACAAGCAATTTTAGCAACTAGTTGAATATATATAAAGAATAACACACATCAAAACTAATGTGAAAAATAAGAATAGCCATGGAACATAAAAGAAAATTAGTACCTACTCCTTGAAATTGGTACAGTAAAACAAAAAGTCATAGGCCAAAACAATCTATAGATAATATGAAAAAAAAAAAAAAAAAAAAAAGAAGAAGAAACAGTAGTTGAAATGAAAGAAAGCGAGCCTCTAATTAATTTTCTTTTTTATTGATTTATTTTAATTGAAAAGGCAGAAACGAGAAGAAGAATATAGACATTTTTACTTGATGTGCAATACTATTTTAGATGATGCATTTATTAGTTTGATAGACTGAAGTAAATATAAACAAAGATACAAAAACAAGTATGTTAATTCGTTCAAAATTAAAGAAGAATTAGTCTAATGAGGAAGAGAATAAATATGTTCTTGTATAGAATCTGGCTCAGCAATCCACGTTTCATATTGTGAAGTTTTGATTGTTTTATGGCTCTTAAAAAAGTGTTGCGAGCAAGGATCGAACCGCGGACCCTCATGTCTCAAATGAAAACCCTTACCGCTGAACTGTCGCTCCCAGCTGTCCCAAGGGGTGTGCATTTATCTATATATCAGAATAAAACAGAATATTTTACCTACATACACGGTCTAATTTTCCGGCGAAGGGTGTTCACTTTACCACTCTTACTTGGTTGTAGCTCCGCCTATGACCACATCGGATGAAGACTATAAAGTGTTGGCATTTATAAGGAGTAGTTACCGTGTACTACTACCAAAGTGGTTATTCCGGTAGTTTAAAGGCTGAGTGTAGGATTGATTGTTGGGATGTAGTTAAGGATGGGGTATGGCTTTTCAGTTGTTGCGGTTTGTCTGTTCAAATTTCGGGGTTTGAGGTTGTGTGTTGTGGTGTTGTAACTGTGGGTGTAAGTTTCAATATTGGGGGGTTGTGGTGTAAGTTTCAATATTGGGGGGCTGTGGTGTTGTCAACAAAAACTGTGGGTGTAAGTTTCAATATTTAGGGGTTTGTGGTGTTGTCAACAAAAACAATAATTAGTAAGAAGGTGATTGAATAAAAGATTAAATAAACAATGTATAATTCAATAATTAAAAAAACGTATGGAGAAATTAAAAATAACAAAAAGAATTAATGATTAAATTTTATTTCCACAAATTTCTTTTGTCAAAATATCTCTGGATTTTTTCATGCGGACTTACTTGCGGAAAAATCCGCATGAAAATTCCTTCTTTCATGAAGTTTTACCAAAATTTTTAGTATTTTCCGCAAGCAACTTACGCAGAATCAAAATCCCCAGGTAAATTACCTGGGGAAAATAAAATTCGCAGGTAATAATTACCGACGAAGGTTTTTTCTTCGGATTTTTTTTGGTAGGAAAATCAGCAGGAAACTAAGTTACCTGCGAATTTTCATATATAATCCCAATAAAAATCCCCATGTAATTTGCACTTTTCTAGTAGTACCTTTAGATCCTTTCATTTGTCCACGACGACGTCTGATGTTTTTGTTAATTGCAATTTCCTTTTAGTCTGTAATATGGTTGAAAATGGTAATTGTTCACACCTATAATTTTTGGTCGTTACATCACATGCATACGCTACGTACTTTGGAACATAATTCTGTTATCCTGATGGTATAGTTAGCAAAAATCAACAAAGAAAAATATTTTTATCATAAAAAAGTTAGTGGTTTACCTAATGTGACATTCGTATTTTTTGCAGTAAAAATTTGTAATAGAAATGCTGCAAAAATTCTTAATTATATGGGGAATGATGTATGTACTCTTGAGGGGTCTTTTGGTTCGTTTTAAGATGTTGGATGCAAATATTGCAATGAAAGGATTATTTCTAATTAGACAATTGGTTATTGCAGGGTATATATATTTTATATAAAATATATATGCGTTTACTTGCTAAGCTGGATTCATTTCCGTAGCTTGTTTCCATCTATTTCTAATATATGTGTCCTTATTTCACATGATTAATTTATCCCGTATAAAATAATACATAAATTTCTGTATAACATATGCATATGTTCGTTATGATTAGAAGAGGTAAAATGGTAGGTAAGAGTTGTGTCAAATTTCATTTATACAAAGACTAACTCTCCATACTCGAGCAGTCAAACGGCCCCTAAGCCATTTTTTAATTTATTTCTATTACATCGATGGAGGGGAGGGGGAAAGGGAAACAGAATGTTATGCTAATGATGGGTTTAAACTTTCCACCTCAATGTGAAAAGCAGAGAGCTCACAAAGTAATTCAGTCCTCAAAGTATTTGCTGAAAATAATGCTAGGATTTGTTCTGCCTTCATAAATATATCAAATATTTGATGAAATAGTTAAAGTATGTGCAAACTAATTCGAACACCATTTTATTTTAAAAAAAAAAAAAGGAAAAAAAAGGCAGGGCATAGAGGGAGGTAGGAAGGAATAACTAGTGTAGTTAGTACCAGTCACATTTTGTCAAAATTGAGGGCCAGAAAGAGACCCTATGGAGTCCGAGTCCGCGACTTAAGTGACACAAAAAAAAAAATTTGGAACCAAAATAACACAAACAAAAAAAAAAGTTACAAAAGTAGTTTCACGCACAGAATCTGTGCGTGAAAGAGGCTACTTTTTTTTTTTTTAAGTTATCAAAATCACATTTTTTTTTCTTCATATTTTGGGCAAAGATTAGTCATGTTTCAAAATCCCAAAATATCAATATTTTATATAGAACTTAATATCTTTTTTTGCGTACAATAATGTCGGCTCATTACATCAAGTATAACTAAACATTTGGATCGTCATTTTAGGGGTTCTAAAGTGCCCCGAAGTAAGTTTTGTTTGTTTGGAAACTTGTCATCTTTAAGTTTAAGTGTCATATTTTATAGGGTTTTGATCTAAGTGTTTTATTATTTAGTCAAATCGAATGTACAAATAAAAATATTTTGATCTACCTTTAATTTTTTATATTATGTTGTTATTTTTCTTTTTTGTTTTTGCTATGTCTTTTCTGTAATCCGCATTTTTTTTTTAATGTAATGTGTATTTTGTACTGTTTGGAAACTTGTTATCTTTATGTTTAAATATTCTATTTGAATGTACAAATATAAATATTTTATTTAACAATAATTCATCCAATACGAGAGGTTTATATTAATTCAAAAATAATTCATTCCATTAAATTACAATACTAATTCAAAGCAATACAATACTAAATTACAATAATAATACAATCTTCAAGTTCTAGAGGCTATATTACATCAAGACGTGCTTGTACCACCACGGCCTTGTTGCCCACACGAACTCTTGTCATTACCATATTGCTTACGTGTAGAGCACTTGCGAGAGTAAGTTCTTTCACTAACATCCATTTGATTGGGTCTACAACTCCGTGAGTTAATGCCCAATTTCCTGATGTAATCCTTGTTAGCAACCATCGAAAACGGCTCGTTTGGCCAATAAGCTTCATTACCAAGTAGATGGAATTGGCCGGAATATGCTCTAAGGTAACTGCGGACCTTGTATTCCCCTGCCACATAACTTGTTACCATTTTGGTCATTCTCTCGAAGCACTTTACAACATGAGAACACGGCATGTGGTATGTTTGCCACTTACCACAAGTGCATGTTCTTGTTACCTCATAAACGGTATGCACGTTTCCACCCTTACCGTTGTAATAACCCGTCCTAACTTCATACACATGTTGAATGGGGTCATACTCGGTCATTTGGTGAAGCTCACATTTTTTTCTGTAATCCTCCATCTTTTTGAAAGGCTTTGGCATCCATGTCCCGCCTTCGGCTAATATCGCTCTGGCCTGCCTTGGCCTAACCACAAATCGCTCCACAACCTGCTTGAAAGTCATTCTCACCAATGCGGTGATAGATAGTCCTCGAGCAGATTTCAGCAAGCCATTGAAAGACTCTGAGCTTTTTGTTGTGAGCATGCTCCATCTTTTGCCTCCATCAACATGAAGCATCCATTTTTCAATTTCGAGCTTCATCAACCAAACGTATGCGCGTTCACTAACTGCCCTGATCAGATCCATTTTTCCAGCCCATTTCCTTTGTTGATGTTCCATCGCAGCCCCCCACATCAATTTGTTTAGAGTGCAATTGTGAAACTTTGATTGCAAATTTGCCTTCAAGTGCCTTAAGCAATAGCGATGGTAAACAAGGGGAGGCTGCCACCCTGGCAAATTATCCATATTGTGCAATATGCCTTTATGACGATCAGACAGCACGCATATGCCCGTACGATCCTTAATAAAATGAGTCTTCAAATGGGTCAAAAAGATCCCCCACGTGTTGTTGCTCTCGTTAGCGGCAATTGCAAAAGCAAAAGGGAATATTAACCCATTAGCATCCATTCCTACTGCAATTAGGAGCTTGATGTCGTATGTACCATATACATGAATGCCATCTATGGATATCACTGGCCGACAGTGAGCAAACCCATCAATACATGGTTTGAATGTCCAAAATACGATGTTGAAAATTTTACCCTCTATAAGCCGCCACTCTACAACAGTACCAGCATTAAAAATGTTGTAGAGCCGCCATATACCTTGGTAGCGATTGAAAAGAGGTATGCCAATTTTCAAAGATCATCCCAAAAGCGCGTCTACGCGCGAGAAATCTCTTTCTGTTGCTTATAGTTTTACCATATACGGTTTGAACGTTTCTAATGCAATCTTTGATGGGCATCCTGCACAAGTTTAAACAAACAATATTTAGTAATGATCTTTTAATTGATATAAGACATATAATATACTAGGTAGGATAAGTTACCTTGGCGTTTCGGCAACGTCTTTAAGTAACACTTGAGCAATCATGTTTGTATCTAAATTATAATGATCTACTCGATTGTCTTCCATATCACAAGTGTGGTTTTGGCGGAATTTTGTGATAGCCCACATACCATCAGGCTTAACAATTCCCTGAAGCAACCACGACGCTTTCTGATACCGTCGTCTACAAACTAGCCTCCATATCTTTGTGTTTGGTGATCAACCTTAAACTCCCTCATTTCCTTAAATCAATAAATTTTGACAGCCCGTTGCAATGCCTTTTTGGATGCGAACATCATTCCTTTTGCAAGGTAGCATTGATCTCTGTTGAGATCCTTTGGTTCAATCCAGGTTTTTAGGCGACTATGATCATCTTCTCTTGTGAAGACAAATGCATCATCACGACCTTGCAGGCTGTCAAGATAAGGAATATTGTTAGAATGCCACTGAATTGGGCTTTCAGAAGTTGGGTTTTCCGCAATCGGTGGTGGTACGTGGTGGTGCATTGGTTCTTGTTGGTTTTGGCTTTGAGGAATATTGTTGGTCATACCAACTTAAACATCATCATCATCGGTTACCTCTGCATTATTAGCTATTTCATTGTCATCACTTGATGATGACTCATAATAATTTAGAAAATCTTCATTATCAAGTGCATTCCTCCTCCTACACGAAAAGTAACATATTTTAAATACCAACATCATATATATATACATATATATATATATATATATATATATATATATATATATATATATACGGATTATTTAATATCAAGATGATGAACTTACCGATGTTGATAGGCATTGTCATGGTGTGGAGAATGATCCACTCCACCGAACTGAGAGGATTGACCAACATTCATATTTGGTACCACTGGCGAGTTTTAAGAACAGCTCTTATAAAGATTTGAAAAATGGTTATTTATCAATTCATACAACAAACACGTGTTACTACACACAATAATAATATAAAAATGCATATTTACCAATTTTCATTGTAAGCTTGATTAAATTCTTTGGCTTAGATTTTCCAGCGGCACTTGACCACTCAAAATGTGTCCATAAGAACTAAAGTCCCCATAAGTGTTACCATGAATAGGCTGGACTTAAGGGACTTCTTCTCGAGGTATCTTTTCAATATACATCTCAAGAACCTTATTGGATACTAAATCACTATATTCTTCCGGCGATCCCAAATAATCACTCAAAGATTCATCATCGTTGATATTGTGCATGCCATAACGCACTACACCATTTGATATTGTTTGTGGATATCTGCCTGTTATTGAGATTCCAAACTCAGTGGGTGTAGTTTTCATTCTTTTGTGCATGTAACTGACTAGTGTTTCATAATTTAAAGTTGTTGAAAATTTAACATGGGCTTTTGGTCTGATACTATAGCGAATGGAGTAATTGTCCTCAACGATATCTCCATTCCAAAATAGTGAAACCCTAACAGTTGAAGCATTTTGAGACATTTTTTCTATGAACTTTGAATTTTTTTTTTCAATGACTTGTAAGACTTAGACTTATGAAATTGATGAGTTCTTCACTCGTCCAACATTTATGTTAAATAGATTCCTGAAATTATCATGCGTGGTGTGTTGTCAAATCATCACTTACATTGCGCATTAAAATGGTGCGCAATACAAGTGAGAGTCATATTCAAAACGGTCAAATAATGCAGCATTGTATTGTCAAATCAAGCCTTTCTGTCATAGATTCCTGAAATTGTCATGTGTGGTGTGTTGTCAAATCAACACTTACATTGCGCATTAAAATGGTGCGCAATACAAGTGAGAGTCATATTAAAACGGTCAAATAATGCGGCATTGTATTGTCAAATCAAGCCTTTATGTGTCATAGATTCCTGAAATTGTCATGCGTGGTGTATTGTCAAATCAACACTTATATTGCGCATTAAAATGGTGCGTAATACAAGTGAGAGTCATATTAAAACGGTCAAATAATGCAGCATTGTTTTATCAAATCAAGCCTTTATGTGGCATAGATTCCTGAAATTGTCATGCGTGGTGTGCTGTTAAATCAACACTTACATTGCGCATTAAAATGGTGCGCAATACAAGTGAGAGTCATATTAAAACGGTCAAATAATGCAGCATTGTATTGTCAAATCGAGCCTTTATGTGTCATAGATTCCTGAAATTGTCATGCGTGGTGTATTGTCAAATCAACACTTATATTGCGCATTAAAATGATGGGCAATACAAGTTAGAGTCATATTAAAAAGGTCAAATAATGAAGTACTATATATAACATGATTGACAATTTGAGGAAGCATTCACATTAAAACGAGTTATCATGTCATTCTACTCCCAATTTGGTAATCTTGATTCTATTACATGTTTTACTTCAGGAAACATATTCGAAGCAATGGGTGGGACATGGGAACTAGATGATGATTTTCAATACTCAAATAACCCTAACAACAGATTCAATCGAGAATACAATAATAAAATGAGAGAGGAGTGAGATTGGCGTGTTAGGAAGACTGCAGCCTTTGGAGAAAAAGTTAGCGTCAGTAGGGCTTAAACGCCCAAAAAAACGTGTTATGTCAGTGCCTTGTGGAACTCCACAAGAGTTTAATTTTGCTCTTAACCGTTTTCACCAAGAGAACAATCGGATGCAAATAAGTTACCTTAGGGTAGAATATGGTGTACATGGTAGCACAAGATTTAGATTCAAGTGGGATTCGAACTGTGAGATGTCCGATGAAGATTAATATTTCTTTTTATATAAAGTAAGTAGGTAGGGTCATAAAGACCGCCCCCCTCCCCCCAAACTAGGGGTACATGGGGGTTTGCAACTATATAAGTAGCCTTTTCTTTTGTTATTAGACTACAACGTATTCAATGTCGCGTAGTAGCAACGCAACTTGGTCTTTACTCCTTCCAAAAAAATCAAATAGCAGTGATGATGAGAGTTCAAATCATAGCAGTTTTTCGAGTGATAACAGTGATTTCCAACTAGACTATATGAAACCCCACCTTCTTATAAAGCGTAATGATGATTTTTGCAGCGTAAAATATTCAGATCCACGAGAATATTTTTGTGGGTTACGCCGAGAATGGGCACATCGGCATGCCAAATCAAAACGTCTTGTTCGTGACTTGAAAAATCTCAACGCTCCAATCCCAATAAGGTACTCAATAACCATATCTCGAGTAGGTCCAGAAACTTGCGAGCTTGCCATACAAAGGATTAGAAAAGAAAACACCAGAATGCTGATAAGACGTTGTAGATTTTACATGCTAAAGTTGGCTGAAGAACAAACATCATCAATCGGTAGAGAACTAACATCTACTGAAAAAAGATGTGTCTTAAGAAACCACCAATATTTTTCTGAGGACGATATTGAGGACTTCTATTCTGAAGAAGATTATGGGTTATTTAAGTTCTTTTAAATTTCTGACTTATGCGGTTAATTTGTATTTTTAGTTTATGATGAAGTCATCAGTAAGAAAAAAATTAGTAAGTTTTAGATTTGCTTTGATTGTTTAAGTCTATTATTAATTTATAGAGTTAATAACACATAAAAAGTTCAACAATTGACAATTTAAAGAAAAAACTAAAATAAATTAGTACATAAAGGGTGCAGATTACATTATAGATGAAAGGGTGCAACTAGTAAAAACAACATACATATGAATATTAAACTAAATAAACAAAATACATAGAAATAATAAACAATGACTAGATAGCACAAATAATCTTCAGGCACCTTACAACGCCAAAAACGACGACCCGGATTATCTGGGGTCCTTGATAATTTTAGCTTACAATAATAACCGCATTCACAAACATCGAGTTCTATAGCAAAGTTTGAGGTTTGGGAGCTTTGAGACATGTTTTTGGGGTGTGCAAAAGTGTGTTGAAGGGGTGAAAACGGAGGAAATGAAGGAGAAGAGTTTGCTGAAAATTGGCTAAGTGTTTTAGGATTTTTATGGAGGCCTATTACGCACAGATTCTGTGCGCGAAAGGACTTAAGTGTAAAGTTACACTTTGATCCTATTGCGCGCAGAAACCTACCTATGTAATTTTTTATTTTTATTTTTTGTGTTAGTTTGTTTTTTTTTTTTTTTTTTTTTTTAGACTAAAAAAGTCGCGGACTCTATGGAGTCCACTAGAATTGTAGTAACTGTCTGTTAGTTTCAATGTGTAAACAACAAAGAGAGACAAGTATTTTTGTTAAGGAAACATTGCATGTTGTTAAATTGTCTTATGTTGATTGACGCGTTGCTAAATGTCTTTTTGCATTATTTTCGAATATTTATAGGTTGAGTTAGAATTTTTTTTTTTTTTTTTTAACATAATATCGCAGGTAGAGCTAGGGCGGGTTTCCATGGGCAGGAAAGTGTTCACCCGAACATCCTCTACAAAAAAATTACACCCGAACATCCTCTACAAAAAAATTCACTATATATATGGAGTAGATTTTTTGTGTTTATGTACATATAGGTTAGCTCAAGTGGTCCAGGGTGTTTAAAATTAACTCCAATGTCCAAGGTTCAATTTTGAGGAACAACATTATTTTTTATATTTGACTTATGTTATTTTTTTTCGAACTCTTTGAATGAAAATTCTGAGTCGTGAGACCCATATATATTTTGGTTTTTCTAATATTAAATTTTCATATATTATATCATTCACGCTTCAAATGTTTCTGCCTTAATATGTGAGTGACTATTAAAGTGTCTCGCTGCTGAGAGAATAAATTATCGTCTTTTTATGTAATTATGGGTAAATTATCGTCTTTTTATGTAATTATGGGATATGTTCTTAAGTTCACTTTTCAGTTATGTCAAAATTCATTTTTTAACGCATGTGCAAACAAACTAAAGATCGAATCAATAGAGAAAAAAGCTAAATATTTTGTAGCAGCATATTTTCTTAATTCAGACAGAATTTAATTTCAGAAAATAAAAATGAATGGAGTAATACTTTACCCGACTGACTTTAAGTGGTCGTTTGGTTGCTGGTCGAAATAGTCCGGGATTATAATCCGGGACTAATTTATCATACAGTGGGATTATTTTATCATCTAAAAGATGGTATAAAATAATCTACGTATAAATGGAGTTAAGAAGGTATAAGGTGAAATTTATTAAGTAGCCCAATTTTTATACGTTTGGTGCAAGTATAAATTTATTAGGGATTATTTTATCTTATACTGCGACGTGGTATAAAAATTAGCGCCGGGATAACTTCTCTTATACCATGAACCAAACGACCACTAATAGTAGTAACATTCTAGATGTGTCTTAACACTATAAACTACCCTTTCTCCTGTACACTTTCAATTTGTCAAACCTGCAGGCTGCAGTTCTGTAGACCCCTGCCCATTCCCTACTCCATATATATAAGGCTAGCGACTTTTGAGGAACCACAAGAATCACCACTACAATTTCTTTCTTTCTTTCTTATACGCGTAAATTGTGTGTAAAATTAAAGATTGTATTGAAGTTGGAATGGAGAATCAGTTGGGTCTTCTGAGAATCCGTATAATCAGAGGCATAAATTTGGCCATTAGAGATTTAAGAAGCAGTGATCCTTATGTTGTTGTTAAGATGGGCAAACAGGTAATTTCCTCTTCTCTTCTTCATTCTATCAGTTTCAGCTTCTTTTTTAATCCTCTTACATTGGAACATAAAATTGTCTTTGTCCTCGAAATTCCCTTCTTTGGCCATTTTGTGTATTGAAAATTCTGACATATTCATATTACCTTTCCACTAACCGCAGAATTTCTATGTGTTATTTGTAATTATCACAGAAAAATTATGTAATTTTCAGGATTTCCTATCTGTAAAGCAAGATGAGAAAACCAAAGCTTGTTTATCTTATCTCTCCTTTTTGTTGTATGTTTGGGGAATTGTGAAATTGTTGACCATTTTCTGTACTTACATTCAAACTATATAAACTTGATCAATATTCTAAAATGTATTTTTCTTTTATCAAATTGAAATGAAAAAAGTTACAAATTGCAGTAGTTTTCGTATAGTTTTTTAATATTTAAATTTTAATTATAAAATATTAAACAGATCTAATCCAATTAGATTTAAAAAAAATTAATCAATTTAACTCTCGAGAAATCAAACATAACAACTAAGTTAAAAAAGACAGACAAAAGGAAAAGAGAAGAATAATCTTAGATGAAATTCAACAGAGTGATTTTCAGTATCTTGACAAAATTGTGTTTAGAGCAGTGTTGTTTCAGATGGTGTTCACTAATGTTGTGTCTATTATTAATGGAAGCAGAAATTGCAGACTCGAGTGGTGAAGAAGAATGTAAATCCCGAATGGAATGAAGACTTGACGCTATGTATTTCTGAACCTATTCTCCCAATCAAGCTGGTACTAATTTCCTTCATTTTGTTTGATTAAGAAATTAATTATACAGCATATTGCATACTTTGCTTTACCAAGAGGAAATTAAAGAATAAGACACCTAAAATGACAGCCTTTAGCAGAAAATATCATGCCTACTGCATCAATTCAGTCTTTAAAGGTAAATTATAATGTATGTTAATCAAATGTCAATACTTAGGGCCATATCCCATTTCAGTCCAAGTTACCTTCGGGCGGGTTATTAGTGATGAGCTTACTTTAGCTCTTTTTGCCCGCCCAAATTCTGGCCAACCCCCCAATTGACACCCCTGCTGCTAGATGACCTTTACAATTTCAGTAGCTTGTGGACTTGTTTTCAATAGTAATAAAAACAGAGTGATCCTTATTCTGTTTCAACTCTTGCCATTGCAGCAAGTTTATGACAAGGATACATTTTCTCCCGATGATAAAATGGGCGACGCAGAACTTGACATTGTACCACTTATAGATGCAGTAATTACAACGCGCTGTCAGAACATTCCTAATGGAACCATAATTTCCAAAATAACGCCAAGCAGGCAGAATTGTTATTCTGAAGAAAGCTGTATTGTCTATGAAAATGGCAAGGTTGTCCAACATGTGTTTATCAGGTTGAGGAATGTTGAGTGTGGTGAAATAGAGCTCCGGTTGCAATGGATAGACATTCCTGGTTCCAAGAATCTATAGCTAATTCTATTCAAGCTATTTGTGACCATCATGTACGTTATGCTTGCTGTTTTTTTTGAATTCTTAATGGCCGGCCTTGTAAGAAAAGCTAGATTTTGTACTTATCGATATGAATATTGTAGTATTCAATTAAATGAACTTGTCCATTTGTTGTTGCTGCTTATATGCTTACAACAAAATCTGCCTCTGATAATCTGATTACATAATCCATTGTATTTCTTCCAAAATGTTTTCTTTTTTGGCTTCTCAACGAGTGTTTGGTGTTGGAAATCTTACGGAAAATACTTTATCACGAACACTGTAAGGAATTCTTGAAACCTTTAGGCATTTCAAAGACATTGTCGTTAATGATATTTCACCCGATACAGGTGTATTTCTCAGGATTTAACAAGCTCTTCTAGTATAAAAGTAGGAACCGACACTACAAAAGTGGTTTGTAGAAGTTGAAAGTTACAATTCCGGGCGGGGGGGGGGGGGGTGGGGGTTTTGCCTCCTCTATTAACTAGCGGAGGCTAAAACCCTCACAAATTGCAACTTTCAATTTCCGCAAATAATTCATTTTTTTTTTGTAGTGCGAAATCTAACAAAGATTTATTTCGGTGGAAACCCCAACAATAGAATATCGGAAGAAGAATTTCCCTTAATATGTGAACTTCCCTAATGAGTGGACTTAGAATATATATAAGGAAGAATCTCTCTACATCTGCACTTCGAAAGAGCAGAACTTGGATATATATAGGTAACAAAAGCCATCTCATCAAATAGTTGGAAGATGCCTAACGTTTATAAGAATAATAATGACCTATTTGGCACAAATATCATGTTTTGTGTCATTTTACATCCTACTCTTATGACTTTGATCGCTTAATTCATGATGCAATCGTCGTATTTGAACTTATGTCGTCATATTTCATGTGTATAGGTACGAAGATGACAAACGATGGAAAAGCGTCTTTGAAAGTGAGTGATTTTGGAGCTTATGACGATTAGACGAGGTGACGAGTTGAAGACCATGACGATGAACAAAAAAGAAAAAAAGCGGGCGAAGGCCCGCTTTTCATCCGCATCGCGTGAAGAAAGCGGGCAAAGACCAGCCCCAGCACTATCACGCGATGCGGAAGGAAATCGGAAAGCTACAGAACATTGCGCGATCCTTCCGCGATGCGGAAGGAAAGCGGGGTTCCGCGCGGCCTCCGGTTCGACTAGGATTTGGTTTCCTTATTTTTTATTTTTACCCTAGACTATATATAGACGTTTTATTTTGCTGAGAACGGTGGTGGGATTATTTCAAAGACTTGTAAGCCACCGTTCTCTTTTCTCTCTCTAGGTTTATTTTATTTTTCATCTTTTTCAACCCTAGGTTATTCATGAATTCTCTTGTCTATGATCGAATCATGAGTAGCTAAACTTCTTAATTCTAGGGTTGTGGCGAAAGACTTGAAAGTTGATTTGATGACAATTATTATCTATTGATTTTCCATATTTTGGGTTGCTTATTTATTCTTGATCTTAATTGTTTGATTATACGGCCAATAGTTAGAACAACTTATACGTAGTGCGCGAATTGAACTTGAGAAAGGAATTCACGTACGTAATAAGAATAAATAGAGTTTGTTCGATTTAATCGATTCGCTGCGAGGATAGAGATATACCCTTTAGCCTTACTTAGTTGAATACGGAGAAATAAATGCGTTCTTGTTACCTATACATGACCATAGAGATATAGGCGTTATAGTAACATCTACGGGCTTGTGAGTAGTTCGAGAGAATATCATAAAGTATAATTAACCGTCAACTAGTAACCCGGAAATAAAATAGGTGGAATTGTACGAAGATCATTTGGATTGTCGAAAGCCATGACCCTAGATCTTTCTCTCATCTGATAATTCTTACAATCTTTGTCAAGATATTCCCAGTCACAAAAACACCCATCACAAATTGTTTACGTTTCAGTTTTAGTTTACTACAATAAACATCTTGATTTTCACCTTCTTGAATAGTTTCATCCGAATTTGAATTAGCTTAACAGTAGAATCTAAGTCTCTGTGGGATCGATATCTGGACTTAACAGTCTATATTACTTGTACGACCACGTATACTTGCGTGTGCGTTTGGGAGCAATAAGTTTTTGAAAGAGGCTAATGAAGAGCAAATGGAAATGGCCATTAAAAGAAGTAAACGTCGATGAATAACAAAGGATCTGTTACAAAATGGAGATCACTTAGAAGTTTAAATGATTAGCATATCAATGACCCTCATTATTAATAATGTTATCTTAAAAAAATGAGCTCAGACATTCTTTTTGAGATATCATATTTTCAACATTTGGTACTCACTTTGAGGTTCGTTTAATTCGGATTCACATTGCGTGCCCACTAAAGGGAGAACCGCACCCTATCATGATCTTTTTCTTTCTCAGTCTTTCGAATTCAAGATCTCTAATTAAAAGTAGAGTATCTTATTTAATATCCCATTATAACCTTAGGTGATTCCAAAGTGTATTCAAATGCTATGCTAGCTTTACTCTAACCAGAAGTTCGTCTGGTATGTGGCTAAGTTGCTTCTAATAATTCTCTACGTAAGTGATGAAGATGGAAAGGTTATTGTTCTGTTTCCACTCTGGCAAAGAATAGAATTTGAGGATTTCAATATATGCCGACATGCAATACAAGCGACGAAAGCCTTAATCCATTTGCAAGAAATTCCATCACAATGTTAAATATACAAAAGCTGGAGACAAATATTCAAATCCTTAGTAGGATGTTTCATAGTGCTTTATGCTTGGAAAAGTTTGGAATTTGTCAAGCATGTATGTAATCCGTGGACTGGTATTTCTCGTACATTTTATATCTAAATCCTCCGTCATAAAGATGGATCTTTTGGAAGAAAATAATAGCACTTTCTAAAAAAACTTTACATCATTTCTCGTGCATTGTATATTTAAAAAACTATACACCCCAATTGAATATATCTGATTATGACAAATCCATTTAATATCCAAAGTGAAGCCACATTTAAAAGAAGAAAATTTACTTGTCATAGCTATCTCTAAGACCTATTTATGAATAATAATTATCTTTTATTTTATTTATTTTTCCTAGCTAAAATATTTTCTTAAATTACACATCATAATTAGTGTTCTGTATTTCACAAGTTCCTAAATTCGAGTGCAATAAATTAAAATGTCAAATATGTGTTGAATCTAAGTTTGTTAAACATCCTTATAAGTCTATTGAGAGGAATTTCAATCCTTTAGACTTAATTTATACAGATATTTGTGATATGAAGTCAATACCATCTCGAGGTGGGAAAAAGTATTTCATAATTTTTATTGACGATTGCACTCGATATTGCTATGTTTATTTGCTTAATAGTAAGGATGAAGCATTTAAGAAATACAAGAATGAACTCGAAAATCAATTGAATAAAAATATAAAAATGAAAAGAAGTGATAGGGGTGGAGAGTATGAATCTCCTTTTGCAGATATATGTTTAGAATATGAAATTATTCATCAAACCACTGCCTCTTACATACCACAATCTAATGGAATTGCGGAAAGGAAAAAATGAACATTAAAGGAAATGACGAATGCTTTATTAATAAATTTCGGTTTGCCACAGAGCTTGTGGTGGGAAGCTATTCATACAGCTAACCGAATACTCAACAGAGTGCCCCACAGCAAAACACAATCTATTCTATATGACAAATGGAGAGGAAGAAAACCCAACTTGAAACATTTCAAAGTGTGGGGTGCTTAGCTAAAGTACAAGTTTCTATACCCAAAAGGGTCAAAATAGGACAAAAACTGTGGATTGTGTTTTCATTGGATATATTACTAACAGCAAAGCATGTCGATTTTTGGTTCACAAATCTAAAAATCCCGACATCCATGTTAATACGGTAATTGAGTCAGATAATGCTGAATTCTTTGAATACCTTTATCCATATAAGCATGAATGTGAGTCGTCCAGCGAAAGATCTAAACGACCACGAGAAGAACCAAAGGAAAATACACCAAGTAAAGAAGATTCAAGGCGTAGCAAACGTCAAAGGACATTTACTTCTTTTGGACTGAATTTTGTGAAGTTTTTGCTTGAAAATGAGCCTCAAATGTTTAAATAAGCCATGTCTTCTTTGGATTCACCATTTTGGAAAGAGGCAGTCAATAGTGAGATTGAATCAATCTTGAACAACCATAGATGGGAATTGATTGATCTTTCTCTCGAAAATAAACCCTTAGGTTCGAAATGGATCTTTAAAAGGAAAATGAAAGCTGATGGTACTATTGACAAATATAAGGCAAAACTTGTTGTTAAAGGTTATAGACAAAAAGAAGGTTTTGATTATTTTGACACATACTCGCCAATAACAAGGATAATATCCATTCGGGTGTTAATAGCACTAGCGGCCGTGTATGGTCTTGAAATCCATCAAATGAATGTTAAGATAGCTTTCTTAAATGGAGAGTTAGAGGAAGAAATTTACATGGAACAACCTGAGGGTTTCGTGGTTCCTGGTAAAGACAGGAAAGTGTGCAAACTTGTTAAATCGCCTTATGGACTAAAACAAGCACCCAAACAATGACATGCAAAATTTGACCAATTTGGCAAATGGATTTAAGATCAATGAGTGTGAAAAATGTGTTTACATTAAAAAATACTTCAAATCATAAAGTCATTGTTTGTTTATATGTTGATGACATGTTGATAATGAGTAGAGATATTGCCGACATAAATGCTACTAAGCGTATGCTTGCTAGCAAATTTGACATGAAAGGCTTAGGAATTAGGATCCATGAAACTGCAAAAGGTCTAGCATTATCACAGTCTCATTATATTGAAAGGGTACTTGAAAAGTTCAAGTATTTGAATTTCAATATCGCAAAGACTCCAATTGATGTAAGTTTTGCAATTCAAAAAAGTGAATGTGAAAGTGATTCACAATTGGACTATGTGTTGACACCCAATTTTGTCCCTCCTTTATTCCAATTTATTTCCTTGGGCTTTTAAATTAATTAAATCTAAATATTTTATTTTCGCTACTATTTACTGCTATTAATATCATTACTTTCATTTACTATTTTCTATCAACATTACTTTCGTTACTTTATCACAAATCTTTTAATGGCTCATCATCGTTTCATTTTCGGATTTTGCACGCGTTACAATTAATCTTACTTTATTAAATCCTTTAATTTCTACTAGTTACTATTTACCTTCACATAATATACATTGTATTAGATGTTAAATTAAAAGCCCAAGAAAGAATTAAAATTGAAAAGAAAGGCCAACAATTTTCAGCCAACTAATATGCCCAAAACACATAGCCCAAACGGATCCTTAATGGACCAGCCCACACCACATTACCCGACCCGACCCGGTCCAGCCCATTTCCTTTAACCTAATAACGATAATCTCTCTCTCTTTCTCCTCTTCAGCAGCCGCATACTCCCTCCTCTCTCATACACTCCCTCCTTTGTCTTTCTCGTCTCTCTCTCCCTCACCCATTTTTAGTTAGCATACAACCTCCATTTCGCCTCCACAGATTTTGCCTTCCCTATTTCCGCATGACAACGTCCCCTGGATCTGCTTGCTCTGTCGTTGACAGAGAAAGGATCATCGTTTTCTCACTACAAACACAACGAATCTTCAAGACCAGAAGAAAATCGGTCTGTTTTGGGGAAAAGTTTGAAGCTAATCACGTGGTTCAGCCCCAACGTTCTGATTTTGAAATAAATTTGACTTGAAATCCCGCCCAATTCAAGTCATAGAAACCCTAGCATATTTCTCATATAAATACATCCACACAAGATCGTTTGGAGAGAGTTCCTTCAGCCATCAAAAACCCCTTTGAAAATATCTACATTTTCCAACAACTGTATCTTGAAACAACTATTTTTGAAGTACCAAACAGGTTACTGTTTTCTTTTAATCCGCTTATTACTTTAAAATCGAGGGTAGATCGGAGACTGCGACGCCCCACTTCACTGTACACAAAATAGGTCAGCGCCGTCCCCTTCTACTCTTTGGTTTCGATTTGACTTTGACCTGTATCTGTGGTTCCTTGTTTGGTATGTTTTTTTTAGTTTCGAATTGGCTCTGTTAATGTTGTATGTCCGCCGTCGAAGAATAGGAAGTTCGTTATCTTTTAATTATGGCTGATCCCTATTTGGTACTTAGTGTTTCTCTCGAATCTGAGCTTATTGGTATTGTCGGGTTTCATTTGGATACTGTCGCATTTTATACGTTTGTTCTTGTTGTATGACGTCGTTCCAGTATATGTGTGTCAATCCTTTATATATAACGTTTAGATAGGATTCCAAATAGGAAATTATATGATTGTCACTTAGTTCAGTCTGATCAGTTTTAGCATAAGTTTAGGTGTTGTTTGGTTTCAGTTTTCCATGAACCTGCATGGATTATGTGTTGGTTTAAAAATGGGATTTGCAAATGAGACCATTTTTTTGCGTTCTGTTGAAAGCAGTTAATGAATGTCGGGAGTCCTATATGCATGAAATACATTAATGGTACACTCGGATCTTAATCACGAAGCCGTTCTCCTACATTAGCCTATGCCTTTATATGTTTAATTTCTACCTATAGGTTAGCTTGAGTCTAATGTGTTCCATATGCTTAGTTTGGTTTTATATCCTCTTTGTTTTGGTTTACAAGTCTATATATTTAAGCATTGTGGCCTGGATTCTAGTTTGGTGTTTTGATTGGTATAAGTTTTCTTTAGACCAAAATGACTTCTGAAAGCATATAGATACTTGGTTTTGCTCTGTTCTAACCTGTGGTGCACTTGATTAAAAACCTTTTTACTCAAAGTTGGCTTAAATGACTATCATATTGTTGTTAATAGGAGTTAAGGTTCATTCGCTTCTAAAATAAGTCAGAAATAGTAAGGTGAGCATGTTTAGGATTAGGCTTTGAGGCTATTTGAGGTAAAATTCAATGCGCTTATCTCAACTGTGTTGAGATAGGTTATTTATCAAAATTTGAATGTTGACGTGGTTATAGTTCTGCCTGTATGTTCTATTTTCTTTGTTAAGAAGTAGCGGATTACTCCTAGTTTCTTCACCCTCTTCTTTCTTTGCATGACTTGGGGAAAATTCCAAATCTCAACATTCAATGATCTTTCATGAGGTAAAGCAACTGTTGCTTAAGAGGGTTGAAGTTGCTGTTATAATTTGGGGTGTTTACTTTAAACGAAATAGCTACTGCTTTGCAAGAATGTGCCTGTTGTCCCGTCGTGCTAATGTTTCTTGCTGCTACTGTTGTGATCTCTGGCTGCATTTTAATTATCGTTTCAATATAATAATCTGTGCAATGTTTGAAAGGTTCAGCTAGTCTACTATGAATTGTGACTCTTTGTTGTTTGCCATGGAATATGGTTACTTTGATAAAACAAATGCTACCCCTTGAGGGGAAATTAGCTGCCTGTTGTTTTTCTTCTATAAAAGGAATAGATACTATATTCAATAGGCTTGCCATACCTGTGGTTGAAATAGCCACCATGTTTGGTACATGTTGCTGTCCTTTAAAGAAAGTATTGGCCGCACTTAGAATAGATTATGGTTGCATTTTTTTAGGCCGTTTGGTCTGCCCATGCTATCTCGTTGGTCCCCAATTTGTATAATATGATTTGGATGTTTGGTGAGTTCGGTATATCGACATGGAGTTTACAATACATTTTGTTTAGATTGAGTTTATATTTTCATATGTTTGACATTATCCATGGATCGCATACTAATCCTTTTCCTTTGTATTTATGCATGAACATCGCATACGAGTTCGAGGAACTCGTCACCTCCTACGTTCGGCGTTGGGCTAAAAGCCCAACAAAATCTCTGTTCCAGCCCCTCTGTCAGCAGCTAAAGAGATAAAAATGAGGTTCTGGGCCGAAGCCCAAATAGAAAATAACAGCCACAGCAGTCAAAAGACTGGGCCGAGGCCCAATGAGGAAAACAGTGGCAGCGGTCTCGAAATGGGCTGAGCCCCTTTAGCTTATTGCCTTCTATTTCATTTTTTTTGTGTATTCTTATTTGGTTTGGCGTGACTAACTTTGTTTTGTTTATTTCTTAATTTAGATTGAACCTTAGAAAATTAGTAGTTTAATTTTGATATGGATAGTTAATTTAAGGAAAATAATAATTAATCCATAAGTTTCATTTTTTCCTTTATATTTAAATTATTCATAGTACTCCATAATATCTATCTATATTAAAGAATATTTTCATAGCGTAAATTCATATCTTTCGAATTAAATGAGTCATATTCTATTTATCGTAATTTCAAAATATCATTAATACGCAAACATAAAATCAAGTATATTTTATAAATAACTCTCTAAATTTTGAGTCAATATGCATATTTTTTAAAGTATAGTTAATAAAGATAAAGAAAACTTTTAAAAACCTATTTTGTATCCACACTCTCAAAAAATGTAAAAAAATCTTTCCCGCCACTCGAATTATGTCAAAATATTTATTTAAACGTTACATATCCCCCGTTTCTTCAATTTATAACTAACTCTTTTATACAAATTATTATTTTTACAAATCTTATCTTGATAACATTATTACGTTTTTCCTTTAAAATTTTAGCAATATTTAACAATTATTTCCCTAAACATTTAGAATATTACATTAACACTTAGCCTAATTAACTTTAAGTCCGGTCGGATTAACCATTATTAATGGAACTTAGAGGATGCCTAATACCTTCCCTCTAGGTTAATTGAACCCTTACCTAGATCTTTTTGGTTTCGTAGACTTTAAAACAAATCAACTTTAGAAATAACTTTAATTACCTTAGGTGCCCTAATTCACCGTAAATAATTAGGTGGCGACTCCTTAACTTTAATTAACCCCGGAATTACCCGGATGTTGTAAACTATTTTGACCCTGGTTAAAATAGGGTATGACATGGACATGAATTAATTTTACCTCTAAGACAAAAGTTTAGGATATTTCAAGACAGTAAACCTGCTCAATTGATTACAAGTTCTATCTTATAGGCAAAAGCTACAACTTATGCCTGATGTGTAAAAGAGACAAAGCTTTTGTTATCTATCGAGAATAAGTTGTGAAAGTTTCAGGATAGTGTAATATTTTTGTTACAAAAATGGGAGTTCCTTATTTCCCAAGTATATGTATAATGCACTTGGAAGCATGATCAACAATATGACTGAAGTTATATACATGGCTCACAATTGGAATTAATGATTGGTGTCCATAAGGATTAGAAAACTAGAAGCGGGATATAACTCAAAACTCGTGAAAGGTTGGCTATGAACAACTTGTGACCTCGCCCCCCACACACACCCCATCAAACTTATGGGATACAGTTAGGAACATTAAGAACCAGTTATGTCACTTCGACACTTAGAGAGATCACACACATTACTTGATTACACAATGCTTCCAACTTCCAAGCGAGGCTAAGGTTGAATTGAATATGAACAGATTACAATTCCAATATTTTAGAATTAATCTTCATAAAAAATCTTTCTTTTGGGAGAGTAACATGTATGGAATATATACTTTTGATGTACCATGATGCACTATATATATATATATATATATATATATATATATATATATATATATATATATATATATATATATATATACACACGCGCGCGCGCGCACATACATACATGTTCACACCTCTCAACATAAGTTGAATTTTTGCTTATATATAGGATGGAGCATGTTCCATTCTTAGTAGGTATATATATATCTACTAAGAGAATATATATATATATATATATATATTCTTATGGCACTTATGTTGTATATATAGGTCAGGTCTTATGGCACTCTCTTAGACAAGGATTACTATTTATCTTTTTTCTCAAATTTTTGAAAAATTTCCTTTTATGTGTTCTAATAAATTTGGCCTTTTTACTTTCTAAATAATATTTTTGACCATTTATGCCATACGTTACACCTCTTTAGCCAAACGTTGTCTGTCTAACAGACTTTACAAGAATCCAAACGTTGCCACTTTACTTCCTAAACAACTACCCCATAAATGCCTTTCATAACATAGGGAGTCATTCACTTCATTCTTTTATATCGCATGGAATCGTGAGTTGTTTTTTAGCACAAATATGAAACAATGAATATGCTAATCAAATCATCTATATAGATTCGGTAGGAGTATATAAAGGGAGGACATAGGCCGGGTGATGTGGCTCTCTCTTGGACAAGGATTACTATTTATCTTTTTTCTCAAATTTTCCTTTTATTTGTTCTAATAAGTCTGGCCTTTTTACTTTCTAAATAATATTCTTGACCATTCATGCCATACGTTACACCTCTTTAGCCAAACGTTGTCTGCATAACAGACTTTATAAGAATCCAAACGTTGCCTCTTTACTTCCTAAACAACTACCCCATAAATGCTTTTCATAACATAGGGAGTCATTCACTTCATTCTTTTATACTGCATGGAATCATGAGCCGTTCTTTAGCACAAATATGCAACAATGAATACGTTAATCAAATCATCTATATAGATTCGGTAGGAAAATATAGAGTATACAGAGTTGCAGTCAATATCTTTTCAGGCTAGGTTTCGTCCCTTGCCCACTGGCCCTCCGGCCCTCCTCTGTTCGTTCCCTTTTGATCAAGAAGTAGAGATTTAACTTCTGGTTGACTTTGGTTTCAACGAGCCCTTCCCACGAGTGGAGAAACAAGAAGAAAGAGAAAATTCATAAAAAGGGAGGAATTGAGAGTCGTACTACTCCTTATAAAGCATCAATTTTAATTTCAGAGTCAAATTTGAAATGTGATTATTCAAGGGAGGTATTTAAGTTACGTAAAGGTCTAAGGAATTTTGGACTTTTCAGGTTCAATGATCCAGAATGAGCATTCAGATCATTTTTTTTTCATTCAATTGCCATTTGAAAAGAAATAAGTTTTGGGACCTTCTATCCTCATGGTATTTCTATCGGCTCCCTTTGCTCTCCATCAAGATTTCTCTTTTTTTAGGCTAAAGGGATTATCAGTCCCTATTTTTTTTTTTTTTTTTTTGGGTAAACAATATTTCCATTCAACCAAAAAATGTCAGTACAAAACATAGTAGAAACTAAGTACATATTTCTATTGGGAAAAAAGTTATTTCCAAACTACAACTGAAAAGAAACTAAGTACATATTTCTATTCTTTACAAAACATCTCAAAACAGGCCTAAGGATAAGAGTTGAGTGCTTGAAGAGGTCCCTGCCAGTTGGAAGCATGCCTGCCTCTGATGTGTATATGCTGTGCTATTTCCCTATATAACTTATTTGCTGAGGTTGTCCTATTCTGGAATCTGATAGCATTTTTGTCTCTCCATACCAAGTATATCAACATACCAAAAGTGTAGTTGACAATTGCCCAATAACTAGACTTCCTTCTACCTCCCAAGTTTATCCAAGTGATTTCAGTTTGTCGGTCTCTCATAGTTCTGTGTTGTCCCAACCAAACCAGTAGTCTAAACCACAAACCCTTGGCATGTGGACAGTGAAAAAACAGAAGCTCAAACAGGTCAACAGTCAGACCACAAAACACACAAGTTTGAGGCACTGTAATACCAAATTTCAACAGTCTATCAACAGTAGCTAATCTCTTGTTTGCAGCCAACTAAAGATTAAACTTGAATCTTGGATCCAACTGAGGCTGCAGAATCATATACTTCCATGGAACTTTTGGATACTGAGGGGTCAACAATTTATATAGCTTCTTGATTCTGAAATTTGCACCCTACTGAAGTTGGGCCAAT
>NW_026716236.1:0-18229 GCF_029784015.1 Lycium ferocissimum
TTAGTCTTGATATAGTACTTGAACGTGTGGTTATTGATATTAACTTGGTTGTTATGTAGTAGGTTTGAATGTAAGAGAAACGTCGTCTAATTTTCTAGAAAGGAGCTACTAATGTTGGAATACGTTTTGAATCTCCCCGTACCTTAACCATAGTTCTTGACGTCTTAATATAGGTTGAGACACTTTGGGCAGCGTATATGTATTGTGTTACGGATAAGCGTTAAAGGTATGTAAAGCTATCCCTTCTTTCTTTTGGCATGTCTTAGATATAAGTGATGTATGATATGAGCTTTGGGGTAATTCTATTCATAAGTTCCGAGTGTGATTCATGATCCTTATTCACTTCTTGATGTTAGAACTCTTAAGGTAATTAAGCTATTGCCTCTCAAGACTTCTAAACGTTGGATAGTAGTCGGCATGTAAAAGCTCCTATTCTTAAAGACTCTACAATGACTAATGTCCTTGACCTCTATAAGGTATTTCATATTATCGTGATACATGTCTATGACTCCTGAGGCTCTATTTGATATAGTCCATAGTGACGTTGAGAGGGTACTTAACGTGACTATCGCCTTTCATATTCGAGTGTTAGTTCATTCTACACATTTCATTAAGTCTCAGATGATGATTTAGTTTGTATATGGTTGTTCATTACTCTGCTCGTGCACGCTGTTATTATATCTTTCACCGAGTCTCCTGGTGGGCCGGGTATCTATTCGTGTACAGTTTAATTGTATTATTCACCGAGTCCCATGATGGGCCGGGTACAGTATATGATGATATGATGATATGATTTTGGCACCGAGTCCCATGATGGGCCGGGTATGGTATACGTGTACACGACTTTATTCACCGAGTCCCATAATGGGCCGGGTATGGTATATGATAATGATATGCATGACTTTGTTTTATAAGGCACAGGTACAGTGATTTCTTGAATATCATACTTGTCTCCTGGAATCTTTACTTCAGTTATGTTTTTCCTTATTGTATTTCATGCTTTATATACTCAGTACATATCTCGTACTGACCCCCCCTTCTTCGGGGGGCTACGTTTCATGCCCGCAGGTGCAGATACTCGTTTTGGTGATCCTCCAGCGTAGGACTTCTACTCAGCTGTCTTGGAGTGCTCCTTTGTTCGAGCCTCAGACTTTTGGTACGGCATCCTTTTGATGTATATATATGTCTATCCAGGGGTACGGCGGGGGTCTCGTCCCGTCATATGTTAACAAGTTGATACTCTTAAGTCCGTATACATATGTGTGGGTTGTATATAGACGTTGTTCAGCCTACGTTAGCATGACTTATATTTTGGGATGTTCCCGTACGTAGGGCGACCCTTGTCGGCTTGCGTATATGTAGTTGGGACGTTCCCGTACGTCATAAAGCCTTGTCGGCTTGTGTACTATGTTATCTTTTGATTGGTTGTGACTCCTCAGGAGACAGGTTACCTTGATAAATATATGTGATAGTTTACGAGACGACGTTTTGTTTTTACAAGTTTCCATATTATGTTTAGTTTTGGGTTGATTATAGCTAACAGGTACGTATATGAGTGTCCAGCTCGGGCACTAGTCACGGCCTATGGGTTTGGGTCGTGACATTTAGTTTGACCATATAAGTGTTTCAATGACTTACCCGTAGTGCGAATCATCTTGAATGTAGATTTACGAGCTCGGGAGGATAGGCGTTGAGTAGTTAAGGAGACGACGAGGTATGTTATGGCTGTCCCTTTCTTTCTTACAACATGATCTTTTTGATACAAACCCATTCACATGATATCCATACTGTCCTTATTTTTAGAAATGCTAGAAGCTTATGTTTCTTGAGGCTCTTACGATATTGTTGATAATTGTCTCATGATTTATTGATATTTATCTTATGGTTATTGATCTCTTTCATTGATGTTGATCTCATCTTATGATTATTGTTCCTTCAAGGTGAGATATGTTCATGATGATTGCTCCATAATGATAATCGTTGGTTTACCGACCTTACGTCACTCCGATAGAGTCATAGCTTTTATTTGGGTTCTCATGCATGCTTTATATATATATGTATGTATTTTCTCACACCGAGCTGCGCTATAGTCGGCTAGGTACAACACCTATTGTGCACACCTTTGCAGTGGGTACATTATGTTACCCCGGACGCGGGATACCCCAGACGCGAGATGATGATGATACGATGATAACACCAAGCCTATACGGCCGGGTACGGTATTATATATGTATATATGAATTTTTTTTTAAAAGCTAAGCATGCATGAAAATCCTCCTTAAGAGGCATTCAGAGGTACAGGTTGATCTCTTTTATCTTATGTTATCTTCATACTTTCATTATGTTGTTACTCATGCCTTACATACTTGGTACATTATTCGTAGTGAAGCCCTTTTGCTTATGGACAGTGCGTTCATGCCCGCAGGTAGAAAGGGAGATGGCCCAGGCCCCTAGGCTGCTTCATCAGCGAGTGTACAGGAGCTCCATTTGCCCCGAAGCGCCCAGTTTAGCTGTTACTATTCTCTTGTGTATATGCATATGGGCATGGCGGGGTCCTGTCCCGTCCTTAGTATGTCATGCATTCTATGTAGAGGCTCGTAGACAGATATGTACATTTAGTTGTCCTATGACCTTCTCGGTCCATATTTTATCATATTATTTTGGCAGCCTTATCGGCTTGTATGCATGGGCACAGTTTAATGACACACACACACACACACACACACACACACATATATTTTGGGCTTGTGTCCTTTACGGTTTATGGCATTTAATGGTTAGCATTATGGCCCACTTAGGTATGATTATGAGATGCATGCATGTCTGAGGTGCTCGGTAGGTTAGCTCCGGGTGCCCGTCATGGTCCTCCGGTTGGGTCGTGACATTACCCAGCATACCATCTATCGATGCGGAAGAATAATATAAATGTTGTTAAGTCTCAAATATCATATAAAAGTAATAAGTGCAAAAATACATAAATTACCCAAGACATCTGGTCTGTATCAGTACAAGAGCTACTAATAAATATATAGGTCTGAATATATAACAAGAACTATTTGAATGTTGCCATACAAGGCTCATAACATCAAAAGGAATACTGCCTGGAAATAGATGACAAGTATATGAAGAATGGAAACTAGGGCTACAGATCTGGCAGTAGCTCACCCTAAGTGTCCAACAACACCGTCTCAGGAAACACTCTCAAGGATCAGAAATAGAACCTGTCATACAATCTACACCCTGAAAAGAAGTATAGCAAGGCAGCATCAGTACAACAACACGTACTGAGTAGGCATCATAGGCCGACAACAGTTAGCTAACATATATAAAGGAAGAAACTAAAGAATAGACATGCTCACAATCAAGTATAGACACGACACAGTCCAAGAATAAGAACTCAAGTGTAGAATGATCAAATAGCCGAATCATAGCTTATGATGAAGCATCTAAACACAAGTCTGCCAAGTTTCCCATGATTCCTCAAAATAACTACAAACACCAGTACAACAAATAATGGATCTCCGTAACCTCAAGCCATAGCCTAGGAGAAAGTCTCTAACCCCCGAGTCCATCAATCCCAAGTATGAATTAATCAGGCACATGACAACTCAAGTCAATAATCAACCAAGGAAATCAATGCGGAAACGCACCATGCAATACAATAAGTGCAACAATCAAATCAGAGATGCGGATGAATGTAATATGAATGCATGTGCGATGCAATGCAATGCAATGATAGACATATGCTCTGGGCGAAATACCTCCTTGCCTCGACAGTCATGACCCATTGGAGACCCACGAAGTCTATGTACCTGTTGTGTATATATATATATATATATATATATATATATATATATATATATATGTATTGGGGAACCTGTAACCCGGTCCAATATATGTATATGTTGCGGAATGTACAACTCGGTCCAATATATGTTGCGGAACATGCAACTCGATCCAATATATGTATATATATGTTGCGGCACATAACCCGATCTAATATGTGTATGTATATGTTGCGGCGTGCGACCCGATCCAGATACATAAGTATGAATACATGAATGATATTAATGCCAATGAGAATCTATCAATAACAATCGTGCCACAGATGGAAACATATCATAATATCACGAATAAATCACTTTTTTTCTCTTTACAAGACAACACCCGATAACTGAGAGATATGGGTTCACAATCATGATAAGGAAACTAAGCATCAAGTGTAGTATCATGTACGTGGCGACAAGCCAGTAGATCACAATAAGGCAACAAGCCACAATCAAACAACAATACCAAGCTCAGCTAATATCAGAGTATCATAAAAGATGAGAATGAGTACAATGCATAATATCAATGAATAATGATAACATATCAAATCAATCGTGCCACACATGGACACATATCTCGATATCAGTAATAAGTCAAGTTCTTTCCTCTATTCAAGATAATACCCAATAAGTGAGGGAAGCAGTTTCACAATCATACGAAGACGACTAAGCATCAAATCTAATATCACACATGTGGCAACAAGCCAATAGATCAAAACCAGGAAAAAAACCTACAATCAAACAACAGTACCAACCTAGGTAATCGATCCCAACTTCATACCCGAAAGTGTAGCATGCTTTCTTCGACTATCATTAACTCTACATATACTTTGCTAACCGAAGTCTAACCATAAGGTAAGCCGTCTCCTACCTCGATGCCGAATTCGATGGATTGTAATGAATTTTTAAAGGATGCAATTCTTTCAGTCAGTATAGCTTATTTCTGAATATTTATAGCATCCTTTTTATATAAATCCTTTTATTCTTCTTTAAAAAAATTTGAGTTAATTAATTCTTTTGTTAAAAAGGAACAGGTGCAACGAACTAATCCAGTTGAGCCTTGTCTTTCCTCTTTGGAGAGCCTCAAAACAATTAACGTCTATCAAATATGAATTCTACGTTAGAATACGAATCTAAGGATACCCATATTGCCAGAGTTTTACCCAAAACCCAAAAATGGACCCAAAATAGCCAAACCCTAGCCACAAGGGCAAAACTATAATTTTATTGAAAAATCGGGTTCAATATAGTTAAATAGTACCTTACGAGTCTAAATGATTCCAACGGTACTCATATTGATATATTTTAATTTGGAACCCCAAAACAAACCCAAAAAGGTAACCTTGAGCCCGCAAGGGCAAAACTAGAAATTTATGTCAAAATTAGTATACCCATAGCCTAATTAGTCTACATCCAGAAAACCCATTCAAAAAGCCATCATCCTGATCTTCAAAACCATGATTTTCCAGTTTTCAACTTCTGAGTTCAAAACCCTAATTTTCCCCAATCAAACTCGGATAAAATCAATAACCAATGAAAATAAACTTGAGGAAACATCAAAATAAAGGTTAGATACTTACCCCCTCGTTGAGATAAGAACAACGCCGCTAAAATCACCTCAAACGGAACTCTAGAACTCAATATATGCTCAAAATACGAAATGAACGCAGTCTGATGTTTTTATACATAGAGATGTCTGCTACAGCGGACCAGAATAGTAGTCAATAAAAGCAACTCAGCCCGTGTCATTACCAACGCAACCATAACTCACGAATTATCTCAAATAGCCATGACCTACAGGGGACCCATGGTGTCCATGTACCACTCACTCCGGAACTAACCTCGGATCACGAGCCCATGACTAGGCCACATCTTCACCCCCTGTCACATGTGCCTTTTCATATTTGTAATGCCTTTCTCATCACAGTGTATTTTTGTTCCTCAATCAATTAGGAATGTGAACAATCAATGCTTCAATATCAAAGAACATGAGTCACCATGCCACAAGTCATATCAAGACTCAAGAATCAATTCATCAAAAGCATGAACAAGGGATTACTCTAAGTCAACAAGAAGAGTAAACATTAACTCCTTCTTTATCATATCATATTAGTTAATCACATAATCAATCAATCAATGTCAAACTTAGGAATTTCCAACCACACTTTATGCCTGATGTTACACCTCGAAAAATTTTCGCGTCGTTTGCGTTGTAAGTAAACTAAAGTAAGCTCGGAGAGGTCATGGAACCCTTATAAGGTTAATGAATACTCTTAACAAGTGTCAAGCAAGTGCCCAAAGGTTCAGGGACCAATCAAATTGAAGAAAATAAATTCATCGAAAAATTTGGGAAAAAAAAAAGTTGGCAGAATTTTGGGCAGATTTTTAGTCAACTTTGGGGGGTTATATCTCCTAGTATATTAGGAGTTTATAGGTGTTTCAAAAGTCTAAAATGAAGTTCGTCGAGTCTAGTTTCCAACGCAATAAACCGCGTCGATAGGACATCGGAATAGAGAATTATGCACGTTACAAGTTCGGCTGACAGAGCAGAAACGCGTGCTACAGTGACTCGGCCCGAATTTGAACCTTATATAAAGGTAAAACCCCATTTTTTCATCAGATTTGCCTAAGAAAATTCTAGAAAACAGTTGAGGGGTGAGGATAGCATAAAATTGAGGGAATTTTAAGAGGCGGAGTGTAGTTTAGGTTCGGATATAGCGCACGCTGATTGTAGTGTCATTTGCGGCGGATTTTGGTTTGGATTCTAGGAGCACTGAAGATATTGCTGTTTTAGTAAGAACAAGGTATGGATCTCTTCCTATTTATGTTAATACTGGTTGATTTACGAAGATAGAGTAGTTTAATGATTGTATAGCGAGTTAATTAGGTATGGAAGTTGGAAAACAGCATGTGGGCTGTTTTATGGAACACTTTGATATGGGGAATTATATTATTGATGTTGGTATTGTTGTTGTTGTTGTTGGTTGGTGAACTAAGAATTCGGGCTAGTACATAAACGGGGGAGATCTTGCCCCATTTTCGAGCGATAATATAGACTAGTTTAGTTTGAACACTAGGACAAGTGAATGATAATGAGCCTAACGTCGGTGTGAATCCTCTCGAATGTAGATTTATGACCTTGGCTAGATAACGTAGCTAATAGGAGGTTGAGCGTGTATGTTAAGGCTCGTCCCTTTTCTTTCAAAGGCATGATCCTGATGTTATGATTTCATAATTGCTTCCATATTTTCTTGTTTTCAAAAGTTAGATGTTTATGATTCCAAGGCATGATTCCTTTTTCTGATAACCCGCAAATGTTTTCCAAAATGTCCGTATTTTTCCAAAACAGAGGGTTATGCTTTTGTAAGCTCTTATGACAACGATGATGGACACGTTTTATCATGATGACAATGATGCTAAAAAGATGAGAATATTTTTCTATGATGATTATGATGAGAACGATTTTGTGTTTAAAGGTCCCAAGGTTACAATTTCAATGACGATATAAGAATGTTGAGCTATTTCTTGATTTCTCAATTTTATTCAAGGATGATGACTATTTTTAAAGATTCCAAAGTATATGAATTGATGCCTTATGAGATTTATGATCTTATTTTATGTTTTCTCTTGAAGTTATTCTTCATTGATAGTCTCACCTTATAATAATTGTTCCTTTGAGGTGAGATAAAGCGATGATGATTATTCCATAATATAATCGGAGGCTACCGACCTTACGTCACTCCGATAGAGACATAAGTTTTCTTTGGGCTCTCATGCATATTGATATATGTATATGATATATGTATATGTAAATGGGGAATATGGGAAAAAGGGCGTGGCGCTATAGGCACATGGCCACCTGATCGGTTGGTATAATATGACATGTTATCATCCGAACGCGGGATGCCGGACGGGACATAGGTGGATAAATGGATGCCGACGTTCCTCGGCAATATGATATGTTCTATTTTCTATATACATGAATAAATGAAATATTTTTCAAAGAAAGCTAAGCATGCATGACATCCTCCCTAAGAGGCACTCATATATGAACAGTTACTCTTTTATCTTACGTATATGCTTTATATTTCCATTATGTTATTATTCATGCTTGTATCCCTTTATTATATTATTTATGCCTTACATACTCGGTACATTACTCGTACCGGCGTCCTTCTTGTGGACCCGCGTTCATGCCCGCAGTAGACGAGGAGACGCGTCGATCCTTAGGAGCCCACCAACGGCACTTGCGAGAGCGCTCCGGTTGTTTCGGAACTTCCGTTTATCGGTACATTCTTTTGTGTATATGTTTTGGGGCATGGCGGGGTCCCCCTCCTTGTGAAAATGTATCTTATTAGAGGCTCGTTAGAGATCGTGAATATAAGATGTTTCAAAATTTTGTTCGTCCTTGTTGAATATAATATTTTGGTAAAGTCTTTATAATTTGGATATTTCAACCAAAGCATGATAGTTGTTGAGTAAAATTAAACAACAACTCCATCTACCCACTTAATAGTACAAATAATGCGACATATAAGAATAAGGAATAAATGTCTAACCAGCATGGCCTCTAATGGGGTCGTGGAAACTAATATAAATAAATGGAATTAAACAAGAAGTGTCCCACGAACAAGGATGTGGGCTCACCAAATTAACGACGAACCGCAAGTTTTCCTAAGCGTCGAGAGTATCAAGAACTCGCTCTTCACCATTACCTAACATACCATCAAAAACAACAATGGTATGCACGAGTACTTCGTACTTAGTGAGTGCCTCGAGGACAATAAGTAATATAAAAATAAAATATAATAATACATAAAGAAATCAGTCTTGAAAAAGATGTATGAAAACCAATGATTCTTAATATCATTTGTTTACAAAGCCATTAATGTGTATCTCAATAAGAATTATCAAATCGATTATAAAGCCTTTTGTCAAGTTACAACTTTCAAATATGCCTTTACAAATTGATCATAGTTAACAACAACAATTTCATGAGAAAATAAGAATATCACACGCGCCAATACAGCCCAATAATCAAGCACCGCGCAAGGGGTGACCTATAATTCTTGGTGTCTATCCTTCCTCGAATCGCATAAACCACACCGGAATATATAGTACACGGTGGCTATCCTTCCTCCCGAATAGCTAGGCATAAATCACACCCTGTAGCGAACCCGGAAGTGGCCACTCTTCCTCCCGAATGGCTAGGCATTATCACACTAGGATCCATAGTGGCTACCCTTCCTCCCGAGTAGCTAGGCCAAACACAACAACAAAGTTCATAGCATAGAAGCCGATTCACAATTTGTCTCAAAGTAGTCACACCATCAAATAGCATTAAAGTTCATTTTGCCATTACGAAAATCCATAATTTCCTAGATAATGGGGAAAACATTTCCACTTCTTTAAATAAGATTACTTTGTCATGGTTCCTTTGTAAAATCATCAATACCAACAATTAACCATCATCACTAAGCATCTCTCATAGAGGAAAACGTAACAATTAATTTCTTATACATATATAGGGTTAATACAATCTAGGTTTAATGTGGCTTGTCCTCACGCACATTAACCATTAATCTAAGACATGAATTAGATTTCAAGAATGTAAAAAAATTCACTATGTCATTCAAAACATGCTTTTATAAAGAATCAATCTTTCAAGGAGTTTGTAAAAAACATATATCCTTTTATTCAAAAAAGGATTTTATTTTTAAAGAGATTTTCTAAAAGAGAGACATACCTTAATATGTTAAACGAAGTTTAACAATTCACTTTTCTAATGAAGAACACCCAAAATCCTAGCTTGAATCACTTTAGGAAGAATTTTGTTGCAATCCTTGTTGTGGGAGGTTGATAGGAGAATAACACGTTGTTCATGGTTTAAGAGGGAAATCTGAGTTTTTGTCAAGGGATGAATTTATATAATCGGGAAATTGGATTAAGATGTTCGCCCGAGCCCTAAAGCCGGGGTGAGATATGGCCCTCGCTCGGCGGTTCGCTTTGAGCCTCGCTCGAGAATGGAAGAAAAGGACTTGGTCAATTTTTCTTAATTTTCACTTTTGGACCCCCCCCTACCAAAGGACGGAGCGAGAACTATGGAGAGCCCCCTACCTCGCTTTGGGCCTGCGCTCGGCGAGCTCTCTTATCCATTTCACACTTAGCCAAAATTTTACGATTTTTGACGTCGACATCGCTCGGTAAGTCATAACTTCTCGCACGAGCTTTGAAATTTCCACATATACCGTTGGAAATCTATTTCACAGATCAACGGTGCAAAGACGAAGTTTTTCCAAATTTGCAACACATTTTCATGAAAACGGTACAAAGGATGACCAAAACTTTTGCGAATTCAAAACTATAGAGACTTTTCAATTGTTGGTTTGACTTTAAAACGACCATCTTCCACCTAAATTCATCAAGAATGGATTCATATAGGTATAATATCATCTTAACACTATATTTTTACACCTTCACACCTAACTCGAATTTACGGGATGTTACATTATCCCCCCCTCCCTCAGGATCATTCGTTCTCGAATGAAAATAATAGATTCTTTACTAAACCTCAAATTTCGAATTTCAAGGGTTCTTCTAGCAAGGTGAATCATCCTTAGAGACACGACTAAAAAATATAATGAATGCATCATTCAAGCCTAAACACAATTGTGAGATTTAAACTTCACTCTAAACTTTCAGAAAATACATCCAAAAGGTTCGACCCGTAGTAGGGAACAAGTGAGGATATCTTTTCTTCATGTCCCTCCTCCGCTTCCCAAGTAGCTTTCCTGTGTTATGGTTTTCCATAACACTTTAACCGATGCTACATCCTTTGTTCTCAACTTCTAACTTGACGATCTAAAATACGAATCCGTTTTCTTCATAAGAGAACCCTCATTAATTTCAATTGCTCATGATTCAACACATGGGAAGGATCGGGTTTGTACAATCTCAACATCGAAATGTGAAACACGGATGAACCATGGACATCTCGGATGGTAATCTCAACTCATAAGCTACCTTTCCAACCCTTTTTGTAATCAATCGTAAGGACTAATATAACGAGGACTAAGCTTGCCCTTTTACCAAAACCGCATTACCCCCTTCATAGGCGACACTTTCAAGAAAACCTTGTCACCAATAGCAAATTCAATTCCCAATGCCTCGTATCCGTATAAGACTTTTGTCTACTCTGTGCGGTCTTCGGTCGTTGCAATAAGATTTACCTTCTCGATTGCCTCGTAACTAAATCGGATCCAATAACTCTACTTCCGTTAGTTCAAACCAACCAATTGGAGCCGACAACGCCTCCCATAAAGAGCCTCATAAGGAGCCATTGAATACTCGCTTGATAGCTATTGTTGTAGCGAATTCCACCAAAGGTAGGTGTTCATCCCAACTTCTCCAAAATCAATTGCACGGAGCTCGTAGCATATCTTCCAAAGTCGAATAGTTCTCTCTCACCGCCGTCGGTTTGAGGATGAAAGGCGTTGCTCAATTTCACTCTAGTTCCCAACCCTTCCCGAAAGGATGTCCAAAAATGAGCAGTAAATTGTGTACCTCTATCAGATATAACCGATATAGGAACACCATGCAATCTAACTATCTCTTTTATATATGCGTAGTCAGCCGCGGTATATGACGCCTTCACAGGGAGAAAATGGGCAGACTTTGTGAGTCTATCCACGATAACTCAAATCGAGTCAAACTTGGCTTTTGTGTGGGGTAAGCCCACGACGAAATCCATGTTGATCTCTGTTACACCTCGAAAATTTCCCGTTAGTGTACAGTGAATAGACGAGCGAGGGGTATGATGTATACGAGGTTTGGACAAGTAAGAAATAGTATTTGATGATCTTAATTAAGATTTCCAAAGACATTCGAGTTAAGGAAAGAAAGTTGTTAAGGAAGCGAGTCGTATGTCGAGTAACGAATATGAATTTCGAGTGTTGAACTAATGGTGTATGAATGATGCCTAAGGAAGAGTTATAACGTCCCTTAGAATGGTATTGAAGTAAGGAACAAGTGTTAAGAAGGTTCCATAAGGATCGGAGATCAAACGAGTCGACGAAACAACTCTCGGAAAAGCGGGCAAACATACGGCCGGACATGCGGCGCGTACAAAATCTACGGACCATATGTCCAGCCGTAGATCCAGCCCAGAATGTCATGATCTACTGGACCAAATCTATGGTCCAACATACGGTCAGTAGAAATTATACGGACCGTATGTTGGTCCGTATATTCCAATCGGGACTGAAGTTGATTTTATATAAGGACCTCCTCATTTCATTTTATTTCATCTTCCACCATTCAAGAAACCTCTAGAGAGTTCCAAACACTTCATCCATGAGAAATCAATAGAAACCAAAGATCAACAACAAGAAATCAAGTGAATCAAGTGAAGGAAACCCATTAAAAGTCATACAAATCAAGAAAACCCAAGAGAGATGAAGTAGGGTTTTGGTGCAAAAGGTGTAATATCATCCAAAGCTTGTTCCTCCATTACTTAAGGTAAGTTTCATGACCTATTCATGCTATTTGAAGTATTTATAAGTTAGAACACATGAATTTTAGAAGTGTATAGCAAATGGGTCATCAAAGGGATGAATAATGTCATTTTGGAATAGTGGTTGGATTGAATCATGAAAATGGATATGTTAAGGTTATAAATACGTTATGCATGATAGTTAAAACATGGAAGGAGTATTAAATGTGAAAGTCATGAATATGAAGAATTTGAAGTGAATTTCTAAATGTGGATAATGCGAATGGATGATGCTTGTTGTTTAGGACATTGTGATCGTTGTTATGAATGTTGAGGGTTGATATGGAATATGCCGGAAATTAATATAAACAAAGGAAATGCGCCCAATTTTCTATAGCTTTAGTAAGTACGCTCTCATGATTGTCTAACTAATGTTGATACGAATCCCATTGAAGGTATTAACGAATGCATTAAAAGAGGACGAGCAAGCAATCGAGTAATTAACCAACAAAGGTATGTAAGGCTCAACCTTTATTTCTAAGGCATGACCCTATGGTATGAATTCTCCTATCTCTCTATAATTTCTCTACACATATGCATGTATCGGAAATGAGGAGTCTACGTTATAGAGAGCTCGCATGAGATGAAGTAAGAAGTATGATATGAATATGATGATGAGCCGAGCCTAGAGATCCTAAAACTTATGATACAAGATTTCTACAAAGTCAATGATCTTCATACGACTCCTTGCTATTAATCAATGTTGATAGACCCATCTTAAAATGTTGGCCTCTTTCCCTTCAAGGCTTGATCTTCCTCCGTCTCCATGAATCTCCGAAACTCTGAAGAACTAAGAGCCTACGTTCATAAATAGTCTTACGAGAGAAAGATAAGAGATATACCTTATGGGCACGATAGTAATGACGATGAGCCTACGACTATATGGAGCTACACATGTATAAGATAAACAAGAGGGATAAGGCTTGGGCACGATAATCGATGATGACGAGTTAAATCTAAGGAGTCCTAGAGTGAGGAATGACGCCACGAAGTCAGCGACTCTAAGTATGATTCTATTGATGCTTCTTCTTAGGTACACTTACCTTAAAATGTTAGTCCCTTCAAGGTAAGATACGATGATCTGATTACTCCATAATGTAATCGGGGTTTCACGACCTTACATCACCCCGACATGGCTATAGATGCCTATGAGTCCCAATATGTGTTGTGATGAAATAAGTATATGCATGTATGTAATGATACCAAATTATGATCGAGCCGTGATATGCTTATAAGGCAGTTGAAAATTCAAATCTATGATATGTATGTTAATGCTAGCCTACAATGTACCTATAAAATGTATGATGTTAAGTATATGGTATGTATATATGTATATATGCTTTGATGACGTTAAGTTAAGATAAGCCACGATATGTCTATGAAAAGTATGATAAAGATAAACATATGTTATGTATGATGACGAATGCATGGTATGTATAATGATGAGTTTATGACATGAATGATGATGAATGTGTGAAATGTGTGATGATATGATTCCACCGCGAGAAAAGGGCGGACATGACCACCACCGGTGGGCTGCGTGCGACTATACGTACCGAGAAAAAGGCGGACATGACCACCCTTTGGTGGGGCTGCACGTATACGATGGGTACCGGACGTGAACTAACGATGATGGTGTATGCATGATATGACAATGTGTGTATGGTATAATAATGCATGTATGAGATGGTGATGTATGTATGATATGATAAGGTATGTATGATAAGACGAGGTACACGCCATGGTAACTTATATGAGATGTTATGTGTAATATATGTATAAAATGTATCCAGTCGAAGGTTATGTCCTCGTCCTGTGCCACTATGATCTCCCTATTATATTCATTTCATTCATGCCTTATATACTCAGTACAATGTTCGTACTGACGTCCTCTTCTTTAGACGCTATGTTCATGCCCACAGGTAGACAGAGAGGCGATGCAGATTCATAGGAGCTCTTAGCAGATTTATAGGAGCTCTTAGCAAATTTACAGGAGCCCTTCCTTATTTCGGAGATGCTATTTTGAGACATTATTTTGTGTATATATATATTTTGGGCATGGCGGGGTCCGTCCCGTCCATATATCTAGTATTCCGCAGAGGCTCGTAGATACGTATGTGTGGGTAGTATGGTCCCATAGACTTCATGTATATGTATGTATATGTAAGTATATGTATTGTTTTGATGACCTAAAGGTCTATGTCTATAAAAGTAAGCATGTTTCCGATGATGGTATATTTCCATGAATTTGAGCATATACTATGAATGAAAGGCTATGGGTAACGAAATGAGTGGTGTTCGGTGGTTAGCCCCGGATACCCGTCATGGCCCGTAGTTCGGGTCGTGACATGTTGATCTCCTCCCACTTCCACTGCGGAATCTCAATATTCTGAGCCAGGCCTCCAGGCCTTTGATGTTCAGCCTTCACCTGTTGATAGTTCAAACACTTAGCCACAAAGTTAGAAATATCAACCTTCATGCTTTTCCACCAAAAGAGTGTTGTTTCAAATCCTTATACATTTTGGTGGATCCTGATGAACCGAATACTTGGAACTATGAGGTTCCATCATTAATTCTTGTCGAAGACCCTCAACATCAGGAACACACAATCGTCCTTGCAACCGCAGAACACTATCACCAGTACCCACAGTAAAGGAAATGCACTCACCCTTTTCCACTCCATCTCTCAGCTTTGCCAAAAGTTCATCATCATATTGCTTGGATTTAATCCTTTCTACAATGTCAGACCGTGATGGAGTGATTCATTTTCAGTTTCATCAAGCCTAACCCCAAGACTGGCAAGCCTTCGAATCTCTTTCCCCATGGGCATGTTATGAGCACGCAAATAAGCCAACGTGCCCATAGATTTTCTACTCAAAGCAACAACAACTACATTAGCCTTACCAGGATGATACAAGATATTCAAGTCGTAATCTTTTAACAACTCCAACCACCTCCTCTGTCTGAGATTCAACTCTCGCTGTTTGAAGATGTATTGCAAGCTTTTATGGTCGGTAAAAACATCACAGTGCTCACCATACAAATAATGACGCCAAATTTTTAAGGTAAATACAACGGCAGCCAACTCCAAGTAATGAGTTGGATAATGCTTCTCATGCTTCTTCAACTAACGCGAAGCATAAGCAATCACCTTACCTTTCTGCATTAATACACAACCCAAACCATTTCTAGAAGCATCATAATACACCATATATCCGCCGTAATTTCGGTAATGTAAAGTCAAAATAGAAAGTCAAGTTAACCTTGTCTTAAGCTCTTGGAAACTCTTTTCATAATCTTCAGACCACTGAAACTTAGCAGTCGTCTGTGTCAATTTAGTCAATGGTGAGGCTATGGACGAAAAAGCTTCCACAAACTTTCTATAATAGTTTTCCAAATCACGAAGTAGAGCTTTCTTTGTACTAAACGACCCCGGAAAGATAAGAATACATCTTCACCCAAATAAGAACAACATAGTCCTCATGGGGATTTCTAACGAGTAGAACACTCAAGTCTCAACACGAATGAGGGAGTTTCTACCTTCATCTCACTTTCCCTAGAGTTAGATACTCAAAAGGTTCAACACGTATATGCTTTGACTAGGAAGCGCACAATATGTCAATCTAGACAATATACTCTGACAAGAAGGCTAATTCAACAACACATGATTTAAGCTTATCTTACCTCATGCCAAAACTAAAAATAACAAATTAAAGCATAAATCAACTATATCATCTTCTTAAATCATTATTCCACAATCGGTTGTTTTTGAGTTTCAAGCCTAAAATAAAGTTCTTCCACTAAACATCAAAATAGTACAGATCTTTTAACCCAATAAGAATATAACCTCAATGTACAATAATTCTTAATTCACTACAAGAGACCCTCAATTGTTCCCTTAACTCTAACCTCCAGTACTTGAAACGTATCACACCTTAATTATTCCTTTCAGCCTAACAAGATTTCGGCAGAGTTCTCTCTATAACAAGGACTACTTTTGTTTCTATACCTGTCTCCATTTATCAACAACCAAACCCTACAACAACCATCTATATACCAAACACCTACAATACAATTTCAGGGACTTTGTACCATCCATCAGATTACGCATCAGAACAATGCGCACTCCATAACACCATCGTTCACTTGGTTAACATTTGCACACTAGTAAAAGTCATCTCCATAAAGCACGAGTAACGAACACGTCGGAATGATCCTAAAGGAAGTTTAAGCTCTATAGCACAATCTAGAATCAAGAAGAATGAGAGACACCTATTAATGTCCTTGTAGTTTTCGATCATACAGGTGATTAGGCTACACAAGGAAGACTCCACTAGACACAGCTCCGCAGACATAGACAATAATCCTAGGACGTATTTAAACCTAGGCTCTGATACCAAGCTTGTCACGCCCCAAAACCCACCCTAGACGTGATCAGCATCCGACATCATGAACAACATCGGAAGAACCTAAAAGACATAATAATAACACTTGAACCGCCAGGTTCAATATTCGCCTCCAACAGTTTATAAAATAAATATAACATCAAGTTCCTTTTTAATAATCTTTCCTTATTAAATTATACAAAGTTATAAGTAACTGCATATATCAGGATCACAATTATGAAATAAGATCAGCGGAAGTCTAATATAAGTAAATAGTCATAAACGTAACAAACACCCATTAAGTCGTACGAGACTTTGATAACCTACCCACAATTCTGACAACTAGCTATAGAGCTTCTAAGAGACACAACTATCATCTAACTTCAGGACGCAGCCTGGAAATCTAGAATAATAAATGAAACGGGAAGTGTCCCACAAACAAGTATGTGGGCTCACCAAATCAACAGCAGCAGCAAGTTCTCCTAAGCATCGAGAGTATCAGGAACCTGCTCTTCTCCGTTACCTAACATACCATCAAAAACAACAATGGTATACCCGAGTACTTTCGTACTCAAGGAGTGCCTCGAGGACAACAAGTAATATAAAAATAAAATATAATAATACATAAAGAAATCGGCTCGAAAAGATAGTATAAAACACTATTCTAATTTATGATTCTTAATATCATTTGTTAAACAGTTTACAAAGCCATTAATCAATATAAAAACGGGAATTCAGCATGTGTATCTCAATAAGAATTATCAAAACCAATTATAAAGCCTTTTATCAAGTTACAACTTTCAATTATGCCCTTCAAATTGATTATGATTGTCAACAACAGTTTTATGAGAGAATAAGAATATCACACACGTCAATACAAGCCTAAAAATCAAGCATACCGCGCATAGCGCACCACACCGGAACCTATAATTCTCAGTGGCTATCCTTCCTCCCGAATAGCTAGGCATACATCATACCGGATGATATAGTACACGGTGGCTATCCTTCCTCCCGAATAGCTAGGCATAAATCACACCCCGGGTAGCAAACCCAGCGATGGCTACTTGTCACGACCCGAATAGGGCCATGAAGGGTACCCGGGGCTAACCACCAAGCACCACTCATTTTATTACTCGTCTGCTCTCATTCATATTGCTTATGCACATGATCATAGAAAACTATTTTCATTTGAAGCGTATTCACTTTATATACGAGCCCAAGTTATCGTGCCGAATATATATATATATATATATATATATATATATATATATATATATATATATATATATATATATATATATATACAACGAGAAACTTGTGAGACCATACTACCCACAACCGCGCATCTACGAGCCTCTACTAGAAAGTGCTAGACATGTGGACGGACAGACCCCGTCATGCCCAAAATATACATATACATATATATACCAAAAGAATAATCGTAAGGCACTTTCGGGAAAATGGAG
>NW_026716237.1:0-17037 GCF_029784015.1 Lycium ferocissimum
TTAGGAATAGGATCTCTCTATGCAACATTTACTATTCGACCATACGAAAGACTCAAGGACCATAGCTCGACTATATGAAGAAGGCTAATGTTAAGAAGTGAATAAGAATCATATACATACTCGGATCTTATGAATAGAGTTACCCCGAGGCTCGTATCGTGTCTTACTTACATCTAAGACATGCCAAAAGAAAGAAAGGATAAGATTTACATACCTGTTCCACCTCTTATTAGCTACGCTTATTCATCCAAGCTCGTAAGCCTACACTTAAAAGGATTCACACTAACGTTAGACTCTTTATTGCACACTTGTTCCAAATTTCAAATCAAACTACTCTATATTCTGCCGAAAATCGGGCAACATCTCCCCTGTTTATATGCCTAGCCCAAAATTACAATTCAGTAACCAATCAACAACAACAATAATACCAACATCAACAACACTATTATTCATACCAACATATTCCATAAACATCCCACACGACGTTTTTCAACATACAACAACAATATGCACTTCTTCCATCCCAATCAAGGAGTATAATCTCATCAACATGCCAACAATGTTAGATACCATTTTTGTATGCATAAATCAGTCCATCCACACGGCCACAACACGTTCAAAATAGCCCATAAACACAACAACTACAATACAACACTCTATGACCTTTTCTCCATAACTAGTTTCATTTTAAGGCTTGCTAGACCTTCAAATAAACTCAACATAAAAGATGGGATAAATAACATACCTTATACTTGAATAAAAACTCAGCCACATCAACCTTTTCCAACACCAAGCTTAAGTAGAAGCAAGAACAATCACCTTTCACGGACTAGTTTGGCGTAATCTTGTCAAATTCTCGATTTATCGGACTATAATGCTTGGGGAGGTGTAGAGAATTTTCTAGGACCCTTTGAAATGTTATTATTCTGAAAGCTGGTTGATGGGGGTATTTATACCCCTCCTAGGTCGGTTTCACCGACCTTCTCACGTGGGGCCCGCGAAGCCATTTGGCAGCTTAGGGTCTTGCTCTTAAAATGGCCATAACTCTTGATTCCGACATCGTGTGAGGGCCCATGACCTATGGTTGGAGATCTATTTCAATTATATACAACTTTTATTCTTGGTGTTTTTCCAAATTCCAAACTTATAATGCCGTTTTTGCCCCTCCAAGTCAACTCATCCGAAAACGTTTCCTTAAATCGTCCTTTTGGAGGGCTTATGTCCATATTTGGCTTATGGGTCCTTCTTAGGACTTGCTCAACTTTCCATGTACTACTTGTATCACTTATAATATATCCTTTACAAAATTCCGACATGTGGGCTGTTACACCTCGCATTTTGTACATTTGAATATTCCGAGTTAATGGCGGGAAGAAAAGGACAAGGTTACAATTTTGTTAGAATGTATGAGTTGCGTATTCATCGTTTTATTGGAATGGAGCATTGAGGGTAAATTTAGGATAAGGAGAAATTGGAGGCTAAAAGTTGGAAAATAATTTCATGAAATGGCCAAGGTGTCCATGTTGGCCAATTAATTTGAGCCATTAAAAAGGGATAGGTGTTTATCTTATATTGCAAGACATGCATGTGTGGGCAAGGGTTGACCAAGTCAAGAAGTATTCATCTTTTACTAGATAAGGAAATTTCTAGAAAATTAAAGAAAATTGGAGAAGATAAAGAGGGGCATAACCGGCCACCTCTCCCTCTTTATATATATATATATATATGTGGGCATGTGATGAAAAAAAATAAGACAAGTATTCATCTTTTATTACTCTAGAAACATGAAGAAAGATGAAGAGAAAACAAGAAGGAGAAGGCACGGCCAAGAGGTCGGCCGAACCAGCCCCATAAAATGGATCATGAAAATTATTTTCTTCAAGTTTTCATACTAAATGGAAGGTCCTCTATCATATGGAGTGGTTGTTGGAAGAGGAAAACCATTTGTTTTGCAAGGAGCATGTCCTAGCCGAGAGGAAAGATTGAAGAAAAAAAGGTAAGGTTTCATCTCTTTTTTTTGTGTGTCATGGGTGGTTTATGTATGTTGTAAGGTGTAGAAAGGAATGAAATTCATGAAGTGTTGCATGTTGAGTCTTGGCCGTGTGAATTGTATTGTGGCCGTGTGTGTGTGTGTTGTTGTGTAGGATTGAAGAACTAATTGTATTTAGCATGTTGGGTGTTGTTGTAATATGTAGAAATGGATGAAAACCATGGAATTTGCATGTTGTTGTGGTGGTTGAAAGTGGGCTGATTTGGAGTAGGTATGTGGAATTAATGTTATCTAGTATTTTGGTCGTCGACGTTATAAATTCTATGACGTAAAATGAAGGTTTAATGATTCATGTTGAAGTTGTAGTGTTGCGGGTCGTTTTGGAAGATTTGTATGATTTTAATATAGTTTCTTGGATTTATGGAAATAATGTTGTATAAGTTGCTTGGAATGTTCTTAAATCGTGTTTGAATGATTTCGGGTTAATACTTGAACGTATGATCAATGAAGTTGGCTTGGTTGTATGCGGTCTATTTGGAATATAAATGGGATGGGGGGAAGGGATACATGGGGGAAATGGGAAGGGAAACATGTTTCATTGCCACCTGGTCAGCTGGCTTATCATCCTGGACGCGGGATGCCCGGACGCGGGATATATGGGCGAGCCGAGGTATTTCGGCGCTATGTGGGCGAGCCGACGTTGTTCGGTGCTATGACATGACATGACATGATATGATATGACATGATATGATATGATATGACACGATATGCTATAATATGATATGACACGCTATGCTATGACATGATACGCTATGATATGACATGATACGCTATGCTATGACATGATACGCTATGCTATGATATGATACGCTATGACATGATATGATACGCTACGCTACGCTATGATATGATACGCTGTGATATGATATGACACGCTATGATATGATACGACATGATATGATATTCTATGATATAACATGATATGATACAAGGTCTACTTTCAATGTATATGGAAAAGAAATGTTTTTTTTCTAAAAAGGAAAGACAAGCATGCATGGTATCCAGCCAAAGAGGCATTCACGTGTGCAGGTTATCCTTTTACCTCATCACACGTTCTATGATCCCAGGGTATTCATACATACGTTCCTGTTGTATTGTTTTTCATGCTTTACATACTCAAGACATTCATCGCATCCCATAACTTCTTCGGGGTCGCGTTCATGCCGCGTGCAGTACACACCTGTGTGAGCTGGGAAGACTTTAGTGTTAAGGTGATCCAGCCGGGATTGGCGAGCTCCATTTTCTCCGGAAGTTGGCCGAGTGTATACGTGTGCTATGGTATCGATTATGTTAGAAACTGCAGACGCAGTCATGTATATAAGATGTCCGTTGTGAGCGGCTCTATAAGCCGTCGTATTGCCATACATGATATTGCAGATTTTGTACGGTCGCAAGTTATGCTGATTTGAAAGATATAAAATATGTTCGTTTTTCGAAATTTTTTTTATTATGCATTCATGAACTGGTTAAGGGCCCATTATGACTACGAGTACTATGACAGTCAGAGGGTTCGCTCGGCCCTAAGTAAGGGTCGGGTGCCCATCACACCCTATCGGAAATTGGGGTGTGACATGGGCCCCACCTTAACTCATGGTTTCGAGGGCTATCATCGAGTGATCATGTTAACCGATTTACTTCATACACTCTCCAAATGTCATATATATGTTCTTATGCTCAGATAACATAATCTTCATCCATAATCCTTGTGTAACTCTACTCTCCCCTGAGCTCATACTAAGCCGTCCACTGTCTTGATAACGCGAAATTTTCCAAGGTGTAACAATTATTCACTCATGTTGCTACTTAACTATTACCCGATTGAGACTTGGAAGATACACATACTCATTCTCGTCCATGTTTTGCAGGGATCGAATTTGATGACAATTTCTTTTCAAGAGGGGGAGAATGATGTAATCCATATAGCAATGATGATGATCCAACTGTGCCATAATAATGTGGTTGAGGTTGATGCTGCGGTCGAGGTTGATATTAATGTTGTAATTTCGAGGATGAAATTTGTTATATCCCGAATTTTGTGCATTGGGACATTCCGGGCTAACCACGATAAGTTCAGGGCAAGACTACTCCGGGATGCGGGGTTGAGATTTTTGACCTTCGATTTTATTTTAATGCATAAGTTGTTTATGAATTTTATTGATATGAAATATTAAGGGAAATTAGGAGCTAGAAGTTGAAATAAAAAATTTCATAAAAAGGCCAAAGTGGCCGTGTGTTAAGGTGGGACCCACATTTCAGAATTTTATAAAGGAAATATGAAGAGATATATAGGTAGTACATGTGAAGTTGAGCAAGTTCTAAGAAGGACCCATAAGCTAAAAATGAGTGTAAGCCCTCCAAAAGGACGATTTAAGAAAACGTCTTCGGCGATCTGAATTCGAGGGCCAAAACGGCATTATGAGTTTGGAATTTGGGAAAACTCCCAGAATGAAAGTTGTATATAATTGAAATATCTTTCCAACCATAGGTCGTGGGTTCACGGGTGTGACATCGGAATAAGGAGATATGGACGTTTTAAGGCAGAAAGGTCGCCGCTGGGCCAGCCCAACCCGAGCCCAACCGGTCGTGCCCATTACCCACACCTTTTTAAATGAAATATCAGCCTTTTCTCCTCATATTTCATACCAAAACACCCAGAAAATTCTGGAGAAAAAGAGAGAGGAGAGCCTAGAGAGAAAAACTAATTTTGACCAAAATCCGCACCCCGAATTCCGAAGCCCATGAAGAGAAAAGTGTCGTACGTCGCGTTGCCTTCAATTTGAGCTAAAAATCAACCAAGAAGAAGATGGTGGACGTGGTGTCTGCACACTTGAGGTAAGATTAAGGTTCCTTTTCATTGTTAACAAGTTTATTCAGAGTTTAACGGATTAGAACGGAGGGAATAGTGTGTAGAAATGGATGAAATTCATGAAACTTTGTATGTTGTTGTTGAGCCGTGAGTATGGGCTGTTTTGTGACAAGGAATGAACTAAATTTTATTTACTATTTTTGGTTGTTGTTGTATGGATTCTATGATGAGAATGATGGTTTAATGATTCAAATTGAAGTTGTAATCGTTTGTAGGTTGTTGGAGAAGGTAATGTGATTTTATCATAATTTCTTGTATTATTGAGGTTAATGTTGTCAATGTGTAGATTGTTGGTGTAGTTTATGAATTTGGAAGAAAGAAATGTGTTGTTGTTATCCCTATGGCAATTGGAAGGTTTCGGGTTTGTGGAATGTTGTCGAATTATGTAGAAAAGAGTTATTGACGTTAGAATGCATTTTGAATTGATTGTTGATGTTGTTAGTGTGGTTATTGGTATTGTTGTTGAAGATTTGGCCGAGTTGAATTCTCGGGGTTGTTGAATTTACAGGGAAATGCCCAAATTTCTCGTAGATAAAGTGCTAGCCTAGAATTGAATTCGGAGTGCCTATGGCTAATGTTTGGTATCTAATGATGTTGTTGTAGATTTAGGAAGTCGAGACTTAAATTCGGATTAGCTTAGGAAGCGGACAAGGTATGTAAATCTAATCTTTCTTTCTTTTGGCATGTCCTAATTGTAAGTAGACTATGATACGAGTCTCGGGGTAACTCCATTCTTAAGATCCGAGCCCGTATACGATTCTTATTCACTTCTTGATGTTGACGTTCTTAATATGGTCAAATTATGGTTCTTAAGTCTTTTGTATAGTTGGATTTTAAATGTTGCATAAAGGACGTTTTTTTTGTAAAAAAAGACTCCCGCAACTACGAACGACCGTAACTTTCATGACGAGCTCGGATCGCTCGAAACGTTCGTAGGAGATTCTATAACGAATAATGGTCTCCAACTTTCATAGATGGACTCGGATTGGTTTGATACTCGTCCGTGGGCCCCGAGACTTTCCCTTGTGTAATACTAATGACTTTTGAAAGGATTTAGCGTGACTAACGTCTTATCCCTCGAGCGTCGATTATTTACTTCTCTATCGAGTTTGTAATGACGATTATGCCCCTAATTACCATAAGTTATTTCATATGGTTTGATACGTATCTATGAGTCCTAAAGTTTTATTGATATATCTTCGAACGACATTCGGAAGAAACTTGATTTGACTATCGCCTTGGTTCTAAAATGATGGTTCACTTTGATTATTCTATCGAGTCTTTGAAAATGTTTTAAACTGCATATAGTTGCTCACGACTCTGCTCGTGCATATGGTTGTTATCTCTTTCGCCGAGTCCCGGGCCGGTTATGTATCGTGCGCACTATGTTATATTCCGGTGTGATGCTGTGTTACGGTTCACCGAGCTCCTCGTTAGAGGGCCGGGTTCCGATTATATTTGGTGTTATGCTGTGTTATGGCGTTATGATGTGTTATGCTGTGTGACGGGGATACGGAGATATGAAACCTTCTGGTGTGATGCTGTGTTATGGCGCCAACGACGGGCGGGCGACCATATTCTAAGAGCCCCATGCATGATTTATGTTTTAATAAGTAAGCATTTTGGTATTTTGGATATTGTATTTACTTTTCTATATCTCTTGTTCTGATTATGATCCTATTTATTGTTTTTCACGCTTTGTATACTCAGTACATATTCCGTACTGACCCCCTTTCTTCGGGGGCTGCGTTTCATGCCGCGCAGGTACAAATACTTATTTGGACGATCCACCAGCTTAGGATTCCTGTTCAGCTGACTTGGAGCGCTCCCTTGTTCTGGAGCCTATGTTTTGGTGCAGATTCTTCCGATGCATATGTATATACTATATGTCTATTCATGGGTACGGCGGGTCCCTGTCCCGTCATATGATTTTGTTATGACTCTTAGAGGTCTGTAGACATATATGTGTGGGTTGTGGGGGATCACTGTTCAGTTGCGTCTGTGTGAGTTGTGATTTGGACGTCCCCCTATACTATGATAGCCTTACCGGCTTATATGTGATATCATCTGTTGAAAGATGTGATTATGATCTGTAAATACATATGTGACAGCTTTGGGGCGACGTTTCACTTTTCCGTACGTATATGTTATTTGTATACTGTATAAGTTATTCGTATGCTATTTCTGATTAACGGGTGTGTACGGGTGCCCAGTTCGGGCACTAGTCGCGGCCTACGGGGTTGGGTCGTGACAAAATTCTTCCAAGAAAGGAAGGATGATGCAATCCAAATTACCATGCTGACGACTCAAGTGTTCAAGCCGAGGAGACCCAAATCAAAGCCCGAAAGGATGTGGATTGAAGCCCAAGATTTGCTCCACAGAAAGAACAAGTCTAGCAGCCCAAATTAGGACTTCTAGAAGCTCTGGTGTCAACATGAGTGGCTGGACTAATGTGAACGAAGGCAGCTTCCTTTTTTATGTTTTCTAGGCTTATTAAAGGCTATTTTGACTTTCAATATGTGTAGTGGCTTTCTAGGCTTCTAGAAGTATGCATTTTGTAGTCTTCTATGCACCAAGAAGACTACACTTCCATTTATTTCTTTTGACTAGTATATTTTAAGAACCGTATTTAAAGGTGCTTGTAATTCATTTGAAAGATACCTATCTTTGAATATTGAATGTTATTGAATCCCTTTAGTCTTGAATGACTAGTGTTAATTTGGTGGAGTCCAAATTGAACAACTCCCGTTTGATCTAACAGTTTGCAAGAGATGGCTATTCTCTTGAGGATTTTTCAAATAGGATAGGTGCCTTTTGATCCTTTTGGGAGGTAACTAGGACTAGTTCTTCTAGTTATTGTCCAATTGTTATTCAATTTGTGTCCTCTTTCTATCTTTGTTACTTTTCTTGCATTATATAAAGGTTCACAAAAATGCGATATAACCCGACCCAAATCCCAACAGAAGTTATCATTGAATGATGAGAACATCTGAAAATGACAAAAAAAGAGCCGGTCAAAGTATCGTGATTATTATCCAAAGTAGATAATCTTTTCAAAAAATAAACAAAAGACACACACTTGCGGGACAAAAGAAAGAAGACGGACAAGCATTTGCGAGAAGACGGACGTAATATTGGAGGATGACCTCAATGTCAACAAAATGGCAAAATACCATTCAGGTATGACTACATTAAAATCAAAAAATTTCAAAAACTAACACGCAGGACTCATCATTTGGAAACGAGCTAGAAGCTACCAAAGATGGAAGCAAAAGCCGGATTCAAAATATGCGGAGCATACGTCAAACTTTTTTCTTGGGCAACCGGTCAAAAACCATGTACCAGAGTCAAGCTTTCTACACTAGGGATTGGAGATCGCTTCAAGCATCAACACTAATAAGTCTTTTCAAAAAAATCGCCTCCGGTTCGGATTTTTCAACCGGAAGTAGCCAAAGGGATTCCCGCATAAAGGGATATTCCTTTTCGGGCAATTGAGTAGAACTATAATTGGCCTGATTCCCGAAGCCAGGGATATAGCGCGCGCACGCTGGCCTGCTAGCAAGGTAGTCTCTCTACCATGACCTCGCGCCACAATTGAATTGAAGGGTAACATACCTAACTCTGAGAGTATCCGTGATCCCTGCTGCATCGAGTAGCTCGTGCGTGATCATGATGAACTCATAGGCATTCTTGTCTGGTGCGCCCGTGAAAATCGATTGGGTCAACCTCGTGTACCTCCTCCGTGTTGGCGTGTCCTGAATGCTCACCATCTGTGAGGGAAGAGATAAGAGTTAGGTACCAATTTGGTGTTTCCAGATACCAATTTGAATAAAGTAGCATGATGGGAAGAAATAAGATGAGATTTCCTAAATGTCCCATAGCCTCCCGCAGATAAGTACGGAGCTCATCGTACCAATCCACGAGACTCTACTAGACGCGCTCTTGTATTAAAGACCGGGCAACCTAGGGCTCTGATACCAACTTGTCATGACCCATTCCAGCCTAGGTCATGCGGGCACCTACCTTTTCCACCTCGGTAGGCGAACCCTTAACTCGACGTTCACAATCAATAAAATAATAGCGGAAGAAGTAAAATGACGTAAGTCTCACAATATGATATAATGTAGACAAGTGCGGAAGTAAATGAATCCACCCCAGCATCTGGTCTGGTCATACAAGAGCATCTAAATCCGAATACTAAGGTTTGAATAATAATACATAAAATTTCTCAAATCATGTCTTCAGTGAAGAGTAATACATAAGCAATAAAAGAATCTTTGAGGTCAGCGGACACCATGCTCACCCTGGAAAACTCAAGTAGAAGCCGAGGAGTCGATCAGCCACGAGTCAGAGAAGTAGATACGGCCTGATACTCTGCATTCATTAAAAAATGCAGCAACTGCAGGTCAGTACAAATAACAGTACTGGTAGGCATCATAGGCCGACTAAGCATAGTTAACATAATTCAGAAAATAACGGCGATAAACAAGTAAACCAATCACGCATGGAACACTATAATCGTAACCGAGTATCCGTCAACACCTATGTAAGTATCTAACCCTAATATAATGAGTCTGAGTATATCTAATCCTGAAGCAATCACCACAATAGAATCATCATAGTCCAATCATCAACAACAGAATCGTCACAATACAGTCATAACGACATCTCACCCAAGTCATAATGCAATGCAGTGCAATAATGGTATGAATGTGATGCCATACCATGCTATGCAAATGAGGTGTACATATGTACTTCAGACGGAAATATTGACGTCTCGGTAGTACAACCCAGCGTGACTCGCGAAGTCTAAGTGCCACCCGTACCGGATCTTTGCCAAACAGACAGACGGGACCCTGGCTAATTGCTCGTAGGAGGAATCTCTCCGACACCACCCTGGGGGACTGGTGGAGCCCATGCACTAACAAACGATTCCGGGATAACATCAGAATCGGCCATGCAACAACGACGCCCGAATATAACCATCGGACATCGGCCTCCTCACAATCACTCAAAAGAGTTGTCAATATAAGTTTCATATATAAAGGATTCCGAAATTGAACCTCGGACATCGGCCTCCTCACAATCACTCAAGTAAAAGAGTTTATCAAGTGTCAATTTCATATAAACAACGATTCCGGAATGGATCTTCGAACATCGGCCTTTTTCACAATCACTCAAGTAAAAAAGTTTATCAAATATTAGTTTCGCTCAATCAACGATACCGGATATCGGCCATGCATGATAATTATGAGAGAATGCGTGCAATGCATATGTCAATCATCAACAAGCAAGCTCAATATCACAAGTACCTCAACGGGGTATGCTAATAATGCATCACATCATAATATCAACAGTGGGTATGCCAACATATATAAATCTAGTACCAACAGTGGATACGTAAATAATGTATCAATAATCTCAAGTACCAACAGTGGTTACGCAAATAATATATCAAAGTACAAATACCAACTACGGGTATGTCAATCCTATTCGAATCAGGAAAACAAGTGACATTCGTTATCTACCAACTACACATGGCATCAAGCCAACACAATTAAACAATCAAACAGATATAACGGTGTGGCTAGTCCCAACACACATCAGGGCCCAACCTAAAGCAATATCTATCCCAACTTCACACCCGAAGGTTCACATGCTATCTCCGACATCATAATCTAAATATGTGATTCACTATACTAAGTCTACGCAAAGGTAAACCATAACCTACGGACTACGAAGCTATGCAACACCAATAAGTCACTCTATCGCCTTGCCCTTTCTCTGAAGCTCAGAATAAAAGTAGTCTAAACATAATCGAATTCTAAGTTAGAAATCATGAAGAATGATACTAATATTACTATTATATTAATTAGGTCCATTTTAACCCTAGAAATTGGGGAACCGGGCCCACAAGGGCGAAACGAGATATTCGGGAGTAAAATACCAAATTGAATCCTAGGTAATCATAACCCAATCATTAATTGTTGATTTAGCTCAAAAATTTTCCAAAATCTGATTTTTAGTAAAAACCCCCAAATTGGGTATGAACCCTAATTCTCGAAATTCGAAATTCAACGTTAAAAGTGGAAGATATGGGCTTATTAAGCTAAGATTCATCACATTTTAACATTAACATCATCAATTTATCAATTATAATCTTAGATAAAAATTCTCCCAAAACGCTCCTTCAAATTCCATTTCTGAGGGATTGAAAAGGGAAGGGGAAAGTCTGAGATGATTGTGATTAAAGAGAAATAAAGGATTAGACAAGGTTTTACCCCCAAGAATTCCTTCAATTTGTCTCCAAGAACAGCTTTCCCAGCCCCCAATAGTGAGATATGAAATAAAGAGGGTCTAAGACACATTTAATGAACAATCATTGCCCATCACCGTTGTAGAGGTACTTGGGCCGCCCCAGCGGCCACCTTACCGCTTTAACGGTCAAGCCAAAATTACTGGGACCGCTTCAACGGCAGGGCTACCGCCCCAGCTGTGCCGCTGCTGCGGTTCTGGTGCCGCCAAAGAGGACACCAGACACCAGAACTTGGCTTATGTTTTTCGTTTCGACCTGATTTTTCAAATAACTCCCGAGGCCATCTGCTCACATACCAGATACCTAGTCCAACATAAAAACACGCTACGAATGCGCCTGTGGGCTCGATATTCCCAACGGATGTCTCGTTGACCGAATCAACCATCGATGCCTTAATTTCCATTTCCCATCCAATGTCTCAAAATGCATCTGAATGTATTGGGAACAAAACCAAACACACACACAAGTTCTAAACGACTACTCGGACCTCTCAAAATTGATGAAATTTCAAAAAAGGTTCGTTTGCCCAAAAGTCAACTTCGGGTCAACCACTTTCACTTTTAAGCCTATATTTTCACCAAAGTTGCCCGAATCTAGTCTAGACACTCGGGAAGCATGTCAATGATCCACTCGGGTCAAAAGAGAGCTAATCAGTGCTCGGGAGCGGGCGAAAGTGCCAAAAGAACTATAACGACCAGACGGGTCGTTACAATAGGTGATGTTAGACCAACTGGTATACCGTGGTCACTGTATGCGGATAACGGGACATGCGACAGAAGATTTAGACAGTCATCGCGATATACAAACATGACGTGATGCCAAATATTCGAGGGTAGCGGACGTCGTAAGAAACAAAAATGGCCGCGCACAAGAAAACATGGGTTTCTTAATTGACATATCGACTTACAAAAATGACAACCGGACTGGAGTATGTAGGTTCGCAGAAATGCGGTATAGCCCGACCCAGATCCCAATAGAAGTTATCATTGAATGATAAGAACATCTGAAAAAGACAAAAAAAGAGTCGGTTGAAGTATCATGATTATTATCTAGAGTAGATCATCTTTTCAAAAAATACACAAAAGACACACACTTGCAGGAGAAAAGAAAGAAGACGGACAAGCATTTGCGAAAATACGAACGTAATATTTGAGGATGACCTCAATGTCAACAAAATGGAAAAATACCATTTAGGTATGACTACATTAAAATAAAAAAAATTCAAAAACTAACACGCAGGACTCGACATTTGGAAACGAGCTAGAAGCTACTGAAGATGGAAGCAAAAGTCGAATTGAAAACATGCAGAGCATACATGGATATTTTTCTTGGGCATTCGGTCAAAAATCGTGTACGAGAGTCAAGCTTTCTACGCCAGCGATTGGAGATCGCTTCAAGCCTCAACACTAATAAGTCCTTTCCAAAAAAATCGCCTTTGTTCAGATTCTTCAACCGGAAGTAGCCAAATGGATTCCCGCATAAAGAGATATTCCTTTTCGGGCTATCGAGTCGAACTACAATTGGCCTGATTCCCAAAGCTAGGGATATGTAGACTATCCAAGTAAGTAGGCGCGCGCACGCTGGCCTGCTAGCAAGGTAGTCTCTCTACCATGACATCGCGCCACAACTGAATCGAAGGGTAACATACCTAACTCCGAGGGTATCCGTGATCCCTGCTGCATGGAGTAGCTCGTGCGTGATCACGAAGAACTCATAGGCATCCTCATCTGGTGCGCCCGTGAAAATCGGTGGGGTCAACCTCGTGTACCTCCTCCATGCTGGCGTGTCGCGAATCCTCACCATCTGTGAGGGAAGAGATAAGAGTTAGTGTTACACCCCAGAAAATTTCGCGTTACTAAGTGCCGGGTTGCTTAATGTGAGCTCAAGGAGGAGCAAATATTACAAGTATAAAGGATGAAATTCTACTGTATTAGCATGAGGATAGCATGAGCATGATATTTGAAATTCGTACAATATGATAGGAATGATACGTTAAAAGATATATAGCCCTCGTAATCGTAAGCTGAGGTGGGGTCCACATGTTGAGATTTTATAAAGGACATATTACAAGTTATATGGATAATATATGTGAAGTTAAACACAACTCAAGAAGGATCCTTGCGCCAAATCCAAGTGGAAGCCCGGCAAAAAGATGTTTTTAAGTTACGTATTCGGGTGATCTGACTTTTGGAGGCCATAACCTCATCATTATTTGGGAAATTGGGAAAACTCCAAAAATAAAACTTGTAGAGAATTGAATTAGCTTTCCAACCATAGGTCGTGGGCTTGCATGTGACATAGGAATAAATAGTTATGGATGTTTTAAGACAAACAGGTAATCTTTGGGCAGTGGCCTCGGCCCAACCCGACTCAAGGTCGGTGGGAACCGACCCAAGACCCATATATAAGGGCTAAAGTCATAAAAATTCATTAATTTACACATCAAAGGTCCACAAACTTTAGAGAGGGAGAGAGGAGATTTAGAGAGAGAAAGTGGAGAATCGATCAAGTTCGAGGCTGTTATATCCCATATTTTGTACGTTGGGATAATCCGAGCTAACCATGATAAGTTAAGGACAAGACGATTTCGGGATACGAGGTAGAGATTTTTAACCTTCGATTTTGTTTTAAGACATAAGTTGCTCATGATTTTATTGGTATGGATTATTAAGGAAACTTTGGGGTTAAAAGTGAATTATGGAAAGTTGAATATTTCATGAAAATTTGGGGCTAGAAGTTGAAATTAATTTTCATGAAATTAAAGGGCCATGGCCGTGTGGCACATGTGGGCCATGGGCCACATGTGCTAGTTATATAAGCATGCAAGATGACTAATTAGTCATATTTTTCCATCTTCACAACTTTAGAAAGTTCAAGAAATATGGAGAAAAAATGGAAGGGCCATTCGGCCATGCCCAACCGAAAATGAAAAAGGAAATAATGATCATGAAAAATTCTTTTCTTCTAGTTTTCCTACTAATTGGAAGGCCCTCGTTAACATGGAGTAGTTGTTGGAGCAATTAAATCGTTCGTTGTTGCCATGTACAAAGTCTAGCCGAGTAGAGAAGTGGGTGAAGAAGGTAAGATTTAATCTCCATTTTTATATGTTATGCATGGTTTGTGTATGTTGTGGAGTGTGAAAATGGATGGAAATCATGAAATTGGGGTGTTGTTGTTGTGGCCGTGAATGTGCCATGTGTTGTAGGAATGATGAATTAATGTTATTTAGTATTTTGGTTGTTGTTGTTATGTATTCAATGATGAGAATGAAGGTTCAATGACTTAAGTGGAAGTTGGGCCGTGTATTGTATTGTAGCCGTGGGTATGTGATGTTATGTAGAAATGAAGAACTAAATTTATTTAGTATGTTTAGATTGTTGTGTTGTGGATTCTATAGTGCTAATGAAAGTTTAAGGGTTCAAAGTGAAGTTATAGTGGTTTGCGGCTTTTTATGGAATTTTATATAGTTTCTTGAATTTATGGAAATAATGTTGTAAATGTATGGATTATTGGTGTCATTGATGAACTTGGAAGAAAGAAGTGTATTGTTGTTGTCCCTATGGAAATTGGTGGTTTCGGGTTCCATGGCATATTGTTTGGAATGTTCTTAAATCTTGTTTGAATGGTTGCGGATTAGTAATTGAATACGGAAGCATTGATATTGGCTTGATCGTATGTAGGTTATTTGAATATAAATGAAATGTTGTCGAATTGTGTAGAAAGGAATTATTAATGTTAGAATGCGTTTTGAATCACTTATGGATGTTGTTAGTAGGGTTGTTGGTATGGTTGTTGTCGATTTGTCCGAGTTGAATTCTCAAGGTGGTTGGATCTATAGGGAGATGCCCAAATTTACTGTAAATAAGTGATGGCTTGGAAGTGGATTCTTAAGTGTTTATGACTAATGGTTAATGCCTAATGACGTTGTTGTAGATTCTTTTGGAAAACTCGAGACTTAAGTCGACTAGCGTAGGAAGCAAACGAGGTATGTAAAGCTCAACCTTTCTTTCTTTGGCATGTCTTAGTTAAAAGTAAGTTATGACACGAGCTTCGAGGTAACTCTATTCTTGCGATCCGAGAATGTCTATGACTCTTATTTGTTTCTTGATATTCGTATTCTTAATGTAGTCGAATTATGGTTCTTATGTTTCTGAATGACTAAGTTGCAAAAGTTGCATAAAACTTTTGTTTTCAAAAGAGTTTTGTTCTTAAATGATTCCGTAACTACGAACGACCGTAACTTTCACAAAAGGGCTCGGATTTAGCCCGATATGTTCGTAGAAAGTCCTAAAGTGAATAAGGTCCGTAACTTTCCGAGCGGACTCGGATTGGTTTGACGTATGACTATGATCCCTATATGGTTCTTCTATATGTTTATGATGTTTGATATGTTTCGAGTGGCGTCCGAAAGATATTTGATATGACTATTGTCACGATTTTCAAATGACGAGTTCGTTTAAATCGTTTCATTGAGTCTTTGAAAATGATTTGTGTGCATATGGTTTTCTACATTTGCTCGTGCCAAGCTCAATGTGTCTTTCCGGCGTCCGGGCCGGGGCATGTATTCGTGCAACTCCATTGCATTATTCACCGCGTCCCTCGCTAGAGGGCCGGGGCACGTTATATATATATATATATATATATATATGATGATATATGATGGGGAGGCGGCCGGGATGGCATATGATGATTTTGCGGGCCGCGTCCCTCACTAGAGGGACGGGGCACATTATATGTATATGCGTACGATGATTTTACTCTATGCATACGTACAAGATGATTTTCTAACTATGTTTTTCGGTTCTATAATAAATTTGACATGTTATTGATACACATGCTTTATGTTTCAAAGGCAAGTCTTACGATCTTTTGTACTCATGATTTGATGACGATCTTATTTCGTATTTCATGCTTTATGCATACTCAAGACATATCTCGCATCACCCCCTTTCTTCGGGGGCTGCGTTTCATGCCGCGCAGGTACATGCAGACGAGTAGATGATGTTAGCAGAAGATGTTCCAGCCGGATTGGCGAGCTCCATTTCCTTCGGAGCGCTGCCGAGTCAGAGTATATGTGCGCTATGGTATTTTGGGTTATGTTAGAGACTTTACCGAGAACAAAGTCATGTGTATAGAATGTCAGTTTGTAAGTGGCTCCATAAGCCGATGTATCGTTACGCATTATTTTACAGATTTTATACGATTATAGACTTCATTTGATTTGAAAAAGTATGAAAAGCATAGTTGATTTCCGAAAACCTTTCATTATGTATTTATGTTACAATTTAAGGGCCCAGTATGATTATGAGTGTTACGAGAGTCAGCGGATTCGCTCGGCCCTACGTAAGGGTCGGGTGCCCATCACACCCTATCGGATTAAGGGTGTGACTGAGGCCCCGAATCCTGAGGCTCGTGAAGGATAAAGTGTAGTACGAGTTGTCGTCGTCGTTTTAAGCTAAAAGTTGAACTTGGGGGATGTTGGTTTCGTGGTGGCTGCTCATATAAGGTATGTTTAAGATGTTAATGATGTTCTTACCATGATCATTGATGGATTTGACGGGTTAGAATAGAGAAAATGACGTTGAAAGTTCGGTTATAATTTTTGGATATCAAATGACTTGGGGGCTGTTTTGGTGTATCTCTTTGGGAGTTGATATTTTGAGTTTAAAGAGGCTTATATGAGATGGTTGTTGTTGTTGTTGGTTGCTGATTGCGTTGTTAAATTGAATTGGAATTAGAGGGAAACGAAGATTTTAGAGAAAATGCTGCCCGAATTTACGGAAGTTAATTACGAGCTTAGAAATA
>NW_026716238.1:0-18152 GCF_029784015.1 Lycium ferocissimum
TTGTGTTAGAGGCCTGTAGACATGTTTGTGGGTTGTGGATTTACATCCTTCGATCGGGTAAGTGAGTACGAGTCTGCGATCTGAGTATTTCTGCTTATTATGATAGCCCTAACGGCTTATGTACAGGTTTAAGTATGTATGTATATATTTCCGTACGATGTAATTTATATCTGTATGAACTTATGTATATGTGAGCGGAATTTAGCTATTTGGTATGCCAGATCTGTCAGGTAGGTACGTATGGGTGTCCAGATAGGACACCAGTCGCGGCCCACGGGGTTGGGTCATGACATTTAGGTTGTTCCTTGTCTCCTCCCTTTGTCTTACAATCAGTATTGGGAGGAATCTTTAATTGATCCTGGTCAAGTTCTGCTTACTTTTAGTACCAATTCCACTTTGGTAATTTGGTCTAGACCACCCTTGCATTTTTCTCGTATCATATTCAAAATATCATAACCATCTCGTTATTATTAGATCCTTACATTTTTTTCAATCATGTACTCACTTGGTTTGCTTATTGTGCAAATATTTGTGAGTTACATGACCATTCTTGTATAATTTGCGAAAGTATGTTCGATCTCAAACATAGTTCTCCCTCTTTCGACTCATTCTATCTACATATCTCATTCGTACCAAAATGCGCTGATTTTATTTGTCGTATTTCTTTCTCTTTACAAGCACCCACTACCGGGTATCATCTTACTCACGACCTTCGCCGACAATCCCTAGCACCACTTCAATTATCGTCTTTGACTCCCATTCGTTTTGTCGTCGGTTCGTATTTCACCAACTGGTTTCAGCATAGGATCTCGCAGAAAATTTAAGCGTTCACATTGAACGTGCCGTAATATCAGTTGATTTCCACCTTACCTTTGCGTTTCTCTTATCCGCTTCCCCCCTTTAGGGCACTCCCCTATCATTATCTATTTACCTTCCATCTTATGGCTCCTCTTAAAATTTTCAAACTCACATGTTTCTTTCCGAATACATTTAACATACCATACCGTATCCGCATTTCTTTCCTGCTATAACTTAGATTACCCCCGTATGAAATTCTAACATATTCACAAATGGTAAAGTTCCCCCAACGTCTCGTACAAAATCTAGTCTGATGGTTAAGGCTCAGGCAATATCGCTATTGTAACAATTGATCCGAGCCATACTCTAATAATTCCCATTAGCGATTAGTGTTCGGATAACGTCGTTGTGGCAACAACATATCCAAATTGTATTGCACTTATTTCCGTCAAAAATTAGTGCACATAATCATTTCAAACTCTTCATCCCGTAACGTTTATATTTAGACGATAAATATTCCAAGCCCTCTTATAATCTCATCTTATCCCCATAGGTACCGTCTATTTTTTTTCCAATAAACTTACAACATATTAGTCATTTTGCAATCCTCAATTCTCAATTCTCAATTCTTGTCTCTTATGGTTTGCACTACTTCCAAGATAAGGTCATATATACGTAGTACGTAGTATTCCCTTATGCTTCTTATTCTCTCACTCCTTCAGTGTACTCATTGTCAGCCACAATCTTATCCAAAATCATACCGACTTCATCTTAATAGTGGTCTTGTCTTTAGGCTTTTTTGTCGCACTACCTCTTGTCCATAACTATGCATTTTCTATTTATCTGATTCTTGGTCGATTAATTACTGCGCCCATCTTGAGTGCTCCTCGGGTACTTCTCTCATTTCTTCGTCTATGTCCATCTTTCCTTCCACGAATTCCATTTCTAATTCGTTAATCACAATTCGATAAACTGTTGCCGGGAGACATTCTTCAATCACCATCCGAAGGAACTAGAGCCTGGCAAGCACCGCAGGGCATCCTAGTGCTTGGTTCGCACGATTTACCTTCAGATTTACTCTTGAGTTCTGAATGAACTATTTAGATCACAATTACTTACTCGTATGCTTTACATTCTTTCATCATAGTCGCACTCGGTTACAGGGCATTATTGCCCGTCGATTTGGGCCTCCTTCTAAAGCACAATATGGTTGGAACATATTCTAGCCCATTTAGGTGAATTGCGAATTCGCCGTTCATATGCGCTCCTTCAAGGCAAGATTTTTTTTCCAAATAAAAGAATGCCCTTTACAGATGGCGTGGGAGGTGTTCCTCAAAACTTAGGGCAACATAACATATTACTCTTCCTTTCCTTATTCTTCTTATTATTCCGTCAACATATAATCTTAATTCCACACTTTTCCTACGGAATGTAACAAGTCTTTTTTCGTACGTTCTATGGCTCACTTTTCCGTTCACACTTTACCCGTGTGTTTTAGTCACATAAATCATGTCATATTTCGTTGCGTACGTTTCTTATCTTCGTCCCATCCTCCTTAAGGTTTCTATCTGTTCCGCATATTCTAATTTCTTTTTGGGTTATCCTAATTTCCCATTCATCTCATACATCTACATTTATGAAACCCTTAATGCACTTCCCAGGGGGGTCACCCATCCCAGAATTGCTCTGGTCCTAGCACGCTTAACATTGAAACTCGGGTGAAATACGACGCTCTAATGCCAGTATGATCGTGTCCGCTCTATCACATGACCTTTATTACATTATTTGGAGCAAATTGAAGTCCTACAGATTTCGGGACTTTCTCGCAACACGTCCCTTTTTCCATATTTACTGTTTTACCCTTCTTATTCCACAATATTCATCTTTCGTCCTAACCTCCCAGATTTCCCATAACAATAAATATACCTTCATCGTCATTACTTATAATTATTTCGGGTGTTGCCCTGTTTAGATCTCCACTCACTATCCCTACATAATAATTTTCCGCAAAATCGATTGTCAACTATATTTTTTTTTTAAATCCTCCGATAGACCTTATTTCTACTGAGCATCGAATGTCATTCGTTTCGATCTTTCAGACCGTTAACTGTCTTTCCTATAATCATTTTTCACGTCATACCCCAATCCATAACTCTTCTGAACCTCGCATCTCATTTATTGTCTACTTACAACATTTTCTTTCCCCCCTGTTTGGCGTATCTCACTAAATATTCTAATTAACAACTTCAGCAGAATCTCTTTTAACATTCTTGCTATTCAACCCCTGTACATAGCAAATACCGGCGATACCTCACAGAACACTTAGTTATGTAACGCATTCCCGCCATTCGAAGCTTTCAATTTCCAGTAGCGGAACAAATATATCAAAATTCATTTCTGTAGCTTCCGTGTCATTACTTACTTTCTTCCATCGTATGTAAAGCCCACATATAGGAATTTCATCCTCCTATGACTTGGCTCTATCGCACGATCTAAGACAGAAAGAAGGTCAACAATCCCTAAATGCCCCGTAGCCTCCTGTTTATAAATGTGGCGCGCTTCACACCATAAACAGGACTCTACTGGACACGACTTTGCAGACAACCCCTAGGACAGACCTGCTCCGATACCACTTTGTCACACCCTGATTTTATTAGGGTGAGATGGGCACCCGACCCCATGTGCGGAGCCGAGCGAACACGCGGACTCTTATTACAGACATAATTCCTGAGACTCTTAATCAGACAAGAACAACGACAAATACAACAAATATTTCGGAAATATCCTTTGTAGTTTACAAATCAACAGAATCTGTAATCATATGGAATCTATTACATAATACAGAATGACACGTCGGCTGATGGAGCCGCTACAAATCGACATTCGGAACCCACGACTCGTACGCAAAGTCTCTAACGGATAATCGAGAACACATAACATGCATAATGCGACTGGCGGCACTCCGAGCAAATGGAGCTTGCCAACGCCGCTGGAACTTCTCTACAAAAGCTTTCGTACTCATACGGGTGTACTGCGCGGCATGAAACGCGGCCCGAAGAACGGGGGTCGATACGGAATATGTGCGAGTATGTAAAGCATAAAATACAATAAACAGAATCATAACTGAACAGAGGATACATAACATAAATGCAAAGGGCGGAGTATCAGAAATGCTTACTCATAAAACATAGGCAAATGCATAACGAAAAATATGCCATAGCCGGCCCCATTATGGGACTCGGTGAAAAGAAAGTGGTCGCCCCCGACACCGGCGCCACAACATATCGGAACATATCGAATGTGCACATATCATAGCATATCGGATGGCCATATCATATCATATCATATCAAAGTGTACATGGCACGGCATACTCCACAACCCATGTACATGTATGCACACCGCCCCTCACACCGAGGCACGGCGAACAATGCAGTGGAAGACGCTTGATAACATATCCTGGCCCGGGCTCAGTGAAGGAAGCATTGAGGCATCCACGAGCGGAGTAGTGAGAAACTTATGCATCATAAAATATTTACAAGGACTCGACAGAATAATCCGAGCGGCAGGTCATTTAGGAAAGAAATCAGACGATAGTCATAGCACGTACCTTTCGGATGCCGCGGGGGATTATATCAAATTAAAACTTCGGGATTATTTGTGCATGTCAAAACACAGAACATTTACGGGGAACTCGATAGCATAATTCGGATGACAAATCATATAAAAGAAATTGAGCGATAATCATAGTATATGTCTTTCAGATAACGCGATGGTTCCTGTCATAGTATTCTTTCTGAAATCGTTGCATATTTCGACGTATGTATGAGACTCATTAAAATAATTAAAACAATTGTCGCTTAGTAGTTAGAAGAGTAATTAAGAGTTTCCTTTGGTTACTGCTCAAAAATAAGCCAATCGGAACAATGAAGAAAATTCAGGAATAGTGGGCCCACCTCGGGTCAAATGAGGTGGCGAACATAAATCATGTATTTTAAACTTCATGACGTCACTTATGAGGGTTTTAAGGTAATAGGATTTCATTTACACAAATTCTAGAGGTTTAGTCAACTTTTCTAAGTGTTTACAACATAATTAGTTCAATTCCACTGAATTAAAAAGGGGCGATTTCGGACGTAGATTCCGAAGAGTAGAGTTGTCCCGAGGTCCAAATTCAAACCTAGTATATCTAGGACATGCCAAGAGAAGGAATAGGAGAGCTTTACATACCTTATTCGCCTTTTATGCTTGTCCAAACTCAAATCCCAAATCCTTGAAATCTACAAATGGTCACAATTACCAAGTATGAATTATAAGCCTTTAGGAATTGAATCTTAAAGTAACACTTGTCTACGAAATTTCGGCAAGCATTTCCCTGTAAATGCGCCATCCCGAGAATTAGCTCGGCCCGATATGTCAATCAACAACAACCCAATAATCCAACAACATCAATAAGCAACTAGAATGCATTCTAACATAAGAAATCTTCATCTCTATATAAGGCGACAACTTCCGTTCCAACTTCACAATTCCAAACTAATATCAACATTTCCATATTCTTTTACTAATCAAAATCATGCTAACACAATCCGGAGGTATTCCATATCATCCTACAAACTATTTGCAAAGCATACAAAAATCTCACCGAAATCATAATCCATTCAAAGTCTCTATTTTTCGACATAAATGTTCATAACATATTTTCGTCTCCCAAATTCATCAACAACAACAATCTACACCCCAAACAACTTCATTATCTTAATATCATAAAATCATATTAATATGACATAATTTCTCTACATTCCATTTTCATGCCAACTTCACCCATATAATCTTCATTTACATTGTAAGGGTCACAACAACACAACTAACATGTTAAACAAAATAAATCCATCATTATTTCACCATAACATAGCCCACGGCCAACATGGCAATTTTTCCAACTTCTTCCAATTTTTATTCAACTTCCATTTCCAATACAAATTTCACAATAACCACATCTAGAATACAACATAAAATTCAATTCATCTCAACTATACCACACACACCCATGCACGGCCACATGCATATATTCATATCCACTTTGCAAACTTCCATATTTCTATATGTTCTATTCATTTACATACACTACAACACAAACAAACCTTCATAACATAAATAGAAGGGAGGAATTCTTACCTTTTCTTCCAAAGTTCTTCACTTGGCCAAGGTGTCAAATTGATGAAACAAGTGCTTTTCCTTCGAAATAATTACACCACGTTGTAGAGGAGCCTTGAATTAGTAGAAATACAACAAGAGAATAATTTTTAGAGCAAGATTTCCATGGCCTAATTTTGCATGGTGATGGCCGAATGGAGAGTCTTTCTCCTTCTATTCTTTTGTTTTCTCCTTCTCTTATTTCTCTTGAAACTTCTAGGAAATTTTGACAATTAAGTGGCCTTTTATTTACTAATTCATCACATGGCTGAATTGCCATGGGCTTGGGTCTTCTTGTTGGGCCATGGCCGGTTGGGCCTCTCCTTTCCTTTCTTTCTCTTCTTTTTTTTTTTTGATTTTTCCAAGCCCAATTACTTAGTCCATATTTGTAGTAATTCATGAAACTAATTTTCGAAATTCCAATTTTTGCCCTTAACCTTTCCCAATATTTCCACATCCGAAACTTTCATAACCAACTTATGTGTCAAACAAGATCAATACATAGCATTGTCCTTAACTTGTTACAATTATCCCAAACTATCCGAACGCTCAAGATACGGGGTATAACAGCCTTGATATGCTCAAAATTGATTCCATGATGTATGATGACTATGTTTTCCACAGGCGGGCCCGGCTCAGGATATGATATGATTATTATTCTGATATGCCCGTTCGTGGGTCCCGCGACTCTCCTTATGTAATTCTGACGATTTTTGAAAGGATATGATATGATTATTATTCTGATTTCAAGTACGATCGGTTTTACTTATCTTTTGAATTTGTAATAATGATTCGATAACATAGGATGACTATGATTTTCGTAGGCGGGCCCGGATTGGGTGGACGCTCGTCCGTGGGTCCCGCGACTTTTTTTTGTGTAGTACTAACGACTTTTTGAAAAGAACTTAATATGACTACCTTTTCGACCCCCGAGTATGATTATATATTTGTTTGTTGAGCCTGAAATGTTGATTCGTATACTTATGATTCCGATATGTGACTATGATTTACGAAGTTCGGTTTGATATGTTCCGAGTGGTATTCGGAAGAAAATCTGATTTGACTATTTGTTGTGTCTTATAAACGATGGTTCGTTTTGATTAACCTATTAAGTCTTTGAAGATGTTTTAAACTGTATTTGGTTACTTACGATTCTGTTCGTGCGTTCTGTTGTTACATTTGCCGCTGGGTTCCTGACCACGGTATGTGTATATGTGATATTACCGCTGGGTTCCTGGCCGCGGTATGTGTATGTGCGATATTGACCGCTAGATACTTGACCGCGGTATGTGTGATATTGACCGCTGGATACTTGACCGCGGTATGTGTGATATTGACCGCTGGATACTTGACCGCGGTATGTGTGATATTGCAGCTGGATATTTGACCGCGGTATGTGTGTATATGTGGTATGTGATATGTGATAATATGATGATATGATCTTATACATCGAGTCCCTCACTAGAGGGCCGGAAAACGCTATATGTATATATATGGTGATGATATGATGATTACCCCATTCCGAGTCCCTGGAGGGCGGGACACGTTATACGTTATATGAGGTGTATTCTGAAGTATGATATGTATTCCGAAATATGATGTGACACGAAGTCTGATATGATATATGATAACATGATGGTATGATGATTATTTACTCATGTTTCTAAGTCCCATGATGATTCGGATATGATATGGCTATGCACGAATTAGGTTTTAAAAGTAAGTCTTGTGGGTTCTGATTATTGCACTATTTTTTCTGTACTACTCACTTCGGCTATGATCTCGTTTTCTGTATGTCATGCTTTACATACTCAGTACATATTTCCTATCGACCCCCTTTCTTCGGGGTCGCGCTTCATACGCGCGGTACCCACGGATAAGTAGGTGATGTTAGCGAGAAGATATTCCGGTGGATTGGCGAGCTCCATTTTTCCGGAGTGTGCGAGTCGAGCAGATGTGCGATATGGTATCGGAGTTATGTTAGAGACTTTGCGGATAGTGTCGTGTGTGTGATATGGCGGTTTTGTGAGCGGTACACGTAAAGCGATGTATTATTATGCATTATCTTTGATTTGTTTTGTAATCGGCTATGTAAGCCGATATATCAGTACGCATTATGTTACAGATTCGTTTTGACTACAGATTTTATTTGATTTGAAAAAGATGAAAAGTATGATGTTCTTTGAAAATTTTCTTTCTGCATTTTGACACGTTTGCGGACCCAGTATGATTATGTGTATTGCGAAAGTCTGAGATCGTTCCATAGAGCCAAGTCATAGGAAATGAGATTATTTGCGCTAACCTTTGATTTCAGCAGAAGAATGGCATCGACAGAAGGAAGTGACTGACGATATTGGAAGTTATAAAGCATGCAGGTAAGCAAAGGTATGAAAGGTATATGTCGGGTAAGATATTGAAGTATGATCGAAATGTGAAGTTGAAGATTAAAAGGGAAAGTAAACAGGAAAATGTAACAGGCGCAGTTCGAGTTGGACACACGAGGTAAGTATATCGTCTTCGTATTAGTATGGATATTGGGAGCCCTGTGTGGCTGTGATATGATATGATATGTATATATATATTTTGGCCCTGTGAGGCATTGTTGGTATTTCCTGTGTACAGGTTTTGAGATAGTAAGAAATATAGAGGAAGCTCTACCGAAATTTTCCCAGAAATAAAAAAAGAATGAGATATGGGTCTGTGATATTCTTTGAAAGGTTGTGTCAATAGTAAGGGTAAGATTTAGCCAAGTTGCAAGTATGGCTGATTTTGAAAAATAAGTTAATAGTTGAATTGATGGTAATGGTAATCGGAGGTCGATACCGATATGGTAAAAAGAATTTGGAAAGGGTCTGTGATATTAAGAGATGATTTAGAAGAGGTTGGCCAAAAAAAAAAAAGGGGGTTAAGTTGGAAAGTGTCAACATAATGATATTTGGGAAAGAAAGAAAGTGAGTAAATGAAAGGCAAGAGGATCGAAATGTCGGAATAAAAGTGCCGCCTAAGTGAGGCTGGAAATACGGGAATAGGGCAAAATATAATCGGGTGATAGTATAAGTATGCCCCTAAAGGGGGGGAAGCGAGTGCGAGAGATGCAAGTGTAAGATAAAGAAATGACACGAGATAATGTGCCTAGAATGTTACAAGTTGAGCAAAGGGAATTACAAGAAGGAAAAGTTTAAACAGAGATATGATTGGTAGAAGAGATGGCGTGCTATGGTAATAAAGGAAACCCCCGAGATTCTCACAAGACCCTATGCGATTAGTTGGACATTCGAGGACGAATGTTCTAAAGGGGAAGGATGTTATATCCCGTATTTTGGTACATTGGGATAATCCGAGTTAGTCATGATAAGTTAAGGACAAGGTTGTAATTTCTTCCGATTTTGTTAAAAGTGCATAAGTTGCATATTCATCTTTTCATTGGCATTGAGTGTTAAGGGTAAAATTGGAATAAGAAAAATTTGGGGTCAAAAGTGAATTATGGAAAGTTGGGCATTTCATGAAAATTAAGGGCTAGAAGTGAAATATTGGAAACTAATTATTTCATGAAAATGGCCATATGTGGCCATGTGTGGGGTGTGGGCCATAGGCCACATGGAAGCATTATATATGTAACAAAAGATGACCAAGTCAATCATTTTTATCATCTTCTACACTTAGAGAAAAATCAAGAAACTTGGAGAAGCAACCAAGCAACCATTCGGCCATGGCTTGGAAAATTGAGGACCAAAAATTGACCAAGAAAAATTGGTTTCTTCTAGTTTTCCCACTAATTGGAGGGTCCTAAACAACATGAAGTGGTTGTTGGAGCAAACAAATCCTTGGTTCCTACAAATCTCAACCCTAGCCAAGTTGAAAAACAAAGTGGAAAAGGGTAAGTTTAATCCTCTTTTTATATGTTAAGAATGGTTTGTGCATGTTGTGATATGTGGAAAAGAATGAAATTCATGAAATTGTGATGTGGAAGTTGTAGCCGTGTACATGTTGCTTTGGTGTAGGAATGATGAATTAATTGTATTTAGCATGTTTGAGTGTGGTTGTAGTGTGTAGAAATGGATGAAAAATTATGGAATCTATGTATGTTGATGTTGGCCGTGTAGGGGCTGTTTTTGGTAAGTTATGGCGAATTGATTTTACTTAGTATTTTGGTTGTTGTTGTCATGGATTATGTGATGAGAATGAAGGTATTGAATGATTTGAGTTGAAGTTGTAATTGTTGTGTTGTGGCCGTGTATGTGTGGTGTAAGGTAGAAGTGAAGAACTAATTTCATTTGGTATGTTTAGGATGTTGTGTTGTAGATTCTATGTTGTAAAATGAAGGCTTAATGGTTCAAAGTGAAGTTGAAATCATGTGGCTGTTTCGGAACCTAATGTGATCTTAATATGGTTTCTTGTATTTTTGAGATTAATGTTGTTAAAGTATGGATTGTTGGTATGGTTTATGAATTTGGAAGAAAAGAAATGCGTTGTTGATATTTCCTTGGACTTGGAAGGTTTCGGGTTGCCTTATGTTTTGGTTGATGTTGTTAGAATGTTTATTGGTATTGTTGTTGATGAATTTGGCCGAGTTAAATTTTCGGGGTGTTGAATTTACAGGGGAAATGCTGCCCAAATTTTCGTAAATAAAGTGCGAGCTTAAAATGGGATTCCGAGGTGCCTATGACTAATGTTGGTGTCTAATGACGTGTTGTAGATTTTAAGAAGCCGAGACTTGAATTTGGATTAGCTTAGGAAGCAAGCAAGGTATGTAAGGCTTACCTTTCCTTCCTTTGGCATGTCTTAGATATGAGTAAGGTATGATATGTTATGAGCCTTGGGGTAATTCTATTCGAAAAATCCGAACATGTTTATGATTCATATTCGCTTGGTGATGTTGGCATCCTTAATATGGTCAAGCTATGATCCGTATGTCCTTGAGATGATTGGATTTGAAATGCTATGTACACGGTTTGTTCCGAAAGAATCTTATGTCTTTTGTATGACTAAATTTCAAAAGTTGCATAAAAGTTGGTTTTAAAAAAAAAAAAAAAAAAAGTATTGTTCCTAAACGATTAAAACTACGAACGTCGTAACTTTCACAAACAGAACCGGATGGCCTTGATATGCTCAAAATGATTCCATGATGTATGATGACTATGTTTTCCATAGGCGGGCTATTACCCCCCCCCCCCCCTCTCTCTCTCTCTCTCTCTCTCTCTCTCTCTCTCTCTCTCTCTCTCTCTCTCTCTCTCTCTCTCTCTCTCTCTCTCTCTCTCTCTCTCTCTCTCTCTCTCTCTCTCGACACCGTTCGTGGGTCTCCTCGACTCTCCTCTATGTACTCTCTCTCGACGATTTTGAAAGGATATGATATGATTATTATTCCGATTTCAAGTACGATCGGTTTACTTATCTTTCGAATTTGTAATAATGATTCGATAACATAGGATGACTATGATTTTCGTAGGCGGGCCCGGATTGTGTGGACGCTCGTCCGTGGGTCCCGCGACTTTTTTTTGTGTAGTACTAACGACTTTTTGATAAGAACTTAATATGACTACCTTTTCGACCCCCGAGTATGATTATATATTTGTTTGTTGAGCCTGAAATGTTGATTCGTATACTTATGATTCCGATATGTGACTATGATTTACGAAGTTCGGTTTGATATGTTCGAGTGGTATTCGGAAGAAAATCAGATTTGACTCTTTTGTTGTGGCTTAGAAACGATGGTTCGTTTTGATTAACCTATTAAGTCTTTGACGATGTTTTAAAGCGTATTTGGTTACTTACGATTCGTTCGTGCGTTACTGTTGTTACATTTACTTGCATTGGGTTCTGGCCGCGGTATGTGTATATGTGATATTATTTGGGTTCTGGCCGCGGTATGTGTATGTGCGATATTGACCGCTGGATACTTGACCGCGGTATGTGTGATATTGACCACTGGATACTTGACCGCGGTATGTGTGATATTGACCGATGGATATTTGACCGCGGTATGTGTGTATATGTGGTATGTGATATGTGATAATATGATGATATGATCTTATACACCGAGTCCCTCACTAAATGGCCGGGACACGCTATACACCGAGTCCCCGAGGCGGGTCGAGTCCCTCACTAGAGGGCGGGACACGTATATGTATATATGTGGTGATGATATGATGATTCTGTTCACCGAGTCCTTCACTGGAGGGCCGGGACACGTCATACGTTATATGAGGTGTATTCTGAAGTATGATATGTATTTCGAAATATGATGTGACACGAAGTCTGATATGATATATGATAACATGATGGTATGATGATTATTTACTCATGTTTCTAAGTCCCATGATGATTCGGATATGATATGGATATGCACGAATTAGGTTTTAAAAGTAAGTCTTGTGGGTTCTGATTATTGCACTATTTTTTCTGTACTACTCACTTCGGCTATGATCTCGTTTTCTGTATGTCATGCTTTACATACTCAGTACATATTTCGTACTGACCCCCTTTCTTCGGGGGCTGCGTTTCATGCCGCGCAGGTACCCACAGATAAGTAGGTGATGTTAGCGAGAAGATGTTCCGATTTGGATTGGCGAGCTCCATTTTTTCCGGAGTGTGCCGAGTCGGGTAGATGTGTGATATGGTATACGGAGTTATGTTAGAGACTTTGCGGACGGTGTCGTGTGTGTGATATGTCGATTTTGTGAGCGGATACGTAAGCGATGTATTATTATGCATTATCTTTGCAGATTTGTTTTGTAATCGGCTATGTAAGCCGATATATCGATACGCATTATGTTCTGATTCGTTTTGACTACTGATTTTATTTGATTTGAAAAAGACGAAAAGTATGATGTTCTTTGAAAATTTTCTTTGCATTTTGACACGTTTGCGGGCCCAGTATGATTATGTGTATTACGAAAGTCTGCGGGTTCGCTCGGCCCTAGGTAAGGGTCGGGTGCCCATCACACCCTATCAGATTAAGGGTGTGACAATATAATTACGTGGCTCACCTAGAATGTGATGTATAAGTATGCTAAGGGGTGCCCGGGTGGGCTAGCACCGGGTGCTCGTCGCGGCCTCGGGTTGGGTCGTGACAAAAGTGGTATCGAACGATTCGGTCCTAGGGTGTGTCTACGAGCCGTTTTTTGTAGAGTCTTTGTTATGGGTGTGTTGCGTGCCACGCTTATAAACAAGAAGCTGCAGACATTTTAGGAACGAACGACCTTCTTTCTTCATAAGAAATCGTGCGATAGAGCTATGATGTACGAACTTCTTGTTTCATAACGGTATGTTGTGTATTTCAGAAATGCCTGTAAAGAGAAAGGCTTGACAACCGAAAAAGGGCAAGACGGTGGCGAGAAAAAGTTGGCCGAAAAGAGCACCGCCACCGGCGAAGGGAAAAGTGAGTCCCAAAGTGCGGCTCAATCTCGGTTCTCCGGATCGGTGCCTATATTAGAGGAGCGCGAGGGAGCCTTAGCCCCAGCTCCAGCACCTCCGGTCCCTCCACCGGATGCTTCAGGACAAGATGTAAGAGAAGCTATTAATTTGCTGACTCAATTGGTTGCGGCCCAGACTCAGAGGCCAAGCTCAGGGTAGGGTGATAGAGAACATTAGTGCAAGAGCCCGTGATTTTATTAGTTTGAACCCTCCGAATTCTTTGGATCAAAGCCGGATGAGGACCCTCGAAATTTCATTGATGGTATGTTGAGGACGCTTCGGTTGATACATGCTTCGGACAATCGAATCGGTGGAGCTAGCTTCCTATGGGCGGGGATGTTGCGGTTCATTGGTACACGGTTTGGATAGCTTCACGGGGAGCCAATGCACCTCCTCCGGTATGGCAAGAGTTTGTAGATGCATTTCTCCGACATTATTTGCCCCTAGAAGTTCGGCGAGCTAGGGCCGATAAGTTCTTGAATTTGAGACAAGGAGCATGAGTGCTCTAGAATATAGTCTCGCTTCAATTCCTTGGCTAGGTATGCTTCGGCCATGGTAGCGGATATGGGTGATTGAGTGCACCGGTTTGTGAAAGGTCTAGGGCCATATTTGATGGATAGATGCTTGACTGCGTCCCTCCAGGACAATATGGATATTGCACTGTTATACCTCACATTTTGTACCTTCGAACATTCCGAGTTAATGGCAGGAAGTTAAGGACAAGGTTATAATTTTTTTTTCTAGAATGCATAAGTTGCATGTTCGTCTTTTTATTGGTATGGAGAATTAAGGGTAAATTTGGAATAAGGGAGCATTGGAGGCTAAAAGTTGGAAAAATATTTCATGAAATAGCCAAGAATGGCCATGTGGCCATGAGGTCATGTGGGACCCACACATGGCTAGCCAATTGTTGTGAGCCATGAAGGGGGGGCTATGTGTCTACTTTATATTTTAGGGGCCATATATACACATGGAGACAAAGATGACTATGCAAGACTAAAAGTCATCTTTTGCAACTTAAGGGAAAATTCTAGAAAGTTGGAGAAAAATGGAGGGGCTTGACCGGCCATACACTTTTATATATATATATATATATATATATATATATATATATAAAGGCATGTGATGAAAAAGGAAGACAAAATATTCATCTTTTGTCCAACTAGAAAATTCAAGAAACATGAAGAAAAGAAAAAAAGAAGGAGAAAAACGGCCAAGAGGGCTGGTTCTTTGGTGGCCGAACCAGCCCTATCATGTTGATCATGAAAAATTGTTTCTTCAAGCTTTCATGTCAATTGGAAGGTCCTCGTCAACGTGGAGTGGTTGTTGGAACGAGAAAACCACTTGTTGTCGCAATTCATCAAGCCTAGCCGAGGGAGAAGTGAATGGAAAAAGGTGAGGTTCAATCTTCTTTACATGTTTCATAGGAGTTTATGCATGTTGTAAGATGTAGAAATGAATGAAATTCATGAAGGGTTGCATGTTGAGGCTTGGCCGTGTGTATTGCATTGTGGCCGTGTGTGTGTGTGTTGTTGTGTAGGGGTAAAGGACTGATTGTATTTAGCAGGTTGGGTGTTGTTGTAATGTGTTGAGATAGATGAAATTCATGAAGTTGTGTGTGATTGGTGTAAGTGGCCGAATGGTGGCTGTTTTGTGTGGAAGAGATGAACAAATTTCATTTAGTATTTTGCTTGTCGTGGTTGTAAATTTCATGATGTAAAATGAATGTTTGATGACTCATGTTGAAGTTGTGGTTTTGCGGGCTGTTTTGGAAAATTACTATGACTGTAATATAGTTTCTTGTGTTGATGGAAATAATGTTGCTAACGTATGAAAGTGTTAATATAGCTTATGAATTCGGAAGAGAGAAATGTATTGTGATGGTTCTTATGACATTTGAAAGTTTCGGGCAAGGTAAGATTTGGGTTGGAATGTCTTGAACATTTTGTGAATTGATTATTGATATTGTTATCATGTTTGTTGGTTTGGTTGTTGTTGAGATTGGCGAGTTGAATTCTCGGGGATGTCCAATTTATGGGGAAATCTCGAAATTTCTGTAGACAAAGTGTTACTTTGATATTGGATGCTTAAGTGCTTATGGCTAATGGTTGATACCTAATGACGTTATTGTAGATCGGGAGAAGTCGGGACGTAAGTTTGGATTAGCTTAAGAAGCGGCTAAGGTATGTTAAGGCTCGTCCCTTTCTTTCAAAGGCATGATTCTTAGATTGCGATGTCATAAATGCTTCCATAACTTTGTTGTTTTCAAAAGTTCTCTTTTCAAAAGAATTTTGTTTCTAAACGAGTCCGAAACTACGAACGCCCGTAACTTTCACAGATGGGCTCGGATCGCTTCGAAACCATCGTAGAAGATTTCATAACGAGTAATGATCTTTAACTTTCATAGGCGGGCCCGGATCGGGTTGATGCTCGTCCGTGGGCCCCGCGACTTTCCTCTGTTGGTTCTAACGACCTATTCTTGAAAGAATCCTGAAATGTTTGTATCTTTCCAAATCAGAGGTTTATGACTCCGTAAGCTTCCATGACAACAACGATGGATATGTTTTACAATGACAACGATGATGTAAAAAATGAGAGTATTTTCCTACGATGAATATGATGATGATGACTCCATGTTTAAAGGCACCAAGTCTATGATTTCAATGACGACACGAGAATGTTGAGCTATTTCTTGATTTCTCAATTTTATTCATGAATGATGACTATTTTTAAAGATTCCAAAGTATATGAATTGATGTCTTATGATCCTGTTTTATGTTTCCTCGTGAAGTTATTCTTCATTGACAATCTCACCTTATAATAATCGTTCCTTCAAGGTGAGACAAAGCGACCATGATTAATCCATAATATGATCGGAGGCTACCGACCTTACGTCACTCCGATAGATACATGACTTTCTTTGGGCTCTCATGCATGCTACTTATATGATATATGAATATGATATATGTATATGTATATGTATATGGGGAATATGGGAAAAGGGAGAGAGCGTTATATACGCGTAACCACCCGATCGGTTGTATAACATGACATGATACCGTCCGGACGCGGGATATGTGGTTATGGATCGGGCCACGCACGTTCGCGACAATATATTATATGGATTGGGCTGCACGTTCCGCAGCATTATATATATATATGGATCGGGTTGCACGTTCCGCAGCACTAAGCATGCATGGTTCCGCCTAAAAGGCACTCAGATGTACAGGCTACTCTTTTATTACATATATATGGATCGGGCTGCGCGTTCCGCAGCAATATATTATATGGATCGGGGTACGCACGTTTTTACAGATATATATATATATATATATATATATATATATATATATATATATATATATATATGGATCGGGCCGCACGTTCCGTAGCACTAAACGGAGCAAGGTTTCGCCTAAAGAGGGCAATCGGATGTGCGGGGTTACTCTTTATCTCATGAAATGCCCTATGTTTTCGTCTTGTTACTATTCATGCTTTGCATCCTTCTATATGTTGTTACTCATGCCTTACATACTCGGTACGTTGCTCGTGCGACGTCCCTCTTATGGACGGTTTGCGTTCATGCTGCGCGAGTACACCCGGATGAGTTGAAGATATTAGCGAGAAGATGTTCCGGCGGGATTGGCGACCTCCATTTCTCGAGTGTCTTTGCCGAGTCGAGCATTATGATATGGTTTCATGTTCCATGTTAGAGACTTTGCGGACCAGTATCGTGTATGTAGTATGTCAGTTTTGTAAGCGGCTCCATAAGCCGATGTATTGTGATGCATTATTCTACGGGTCTTATACGATCCCAGGTCTTACTTGATTTGAAAAGGATGAAAAGTAGGTTGTTTCTGAAAAGCTTTCATTATGTACTTATGTTATGCTATGAGGGCCCAATATGATTATGAGTGCCACGAGAGTCAGAGGGTTCGCTCGGCCCTAGGTAAGGGTCAGGTGCCCATCACGCCCTAACGAAAATTAGGGTGTGACATGCACGCATCCAAGCCCACGCTCAAAATTTAGAAGAAAGCCTGCAATAACAAAGAAGCGAGCCTGATAGAGGGCATAGCAAGAGGGCTAGATCTTCGGGTCCGATGAATGAGTATAGAGGTGGGCACAGACAGCAGTCTTCTAGACATTCGAGCTATTCTATGACTAGTGCGCCTCCACGGTATTCAGGCCAGAGATTTGACAGATCTACTCATCCCGGGCCGAGTCAGAGCTTTTCGGGATCCCAGTTTAGAGGTGATTCGGGTCGTGCGAGGCCACCGTGCCACGATGTTCCGGTGTGGGAAATTTCATTGGGGTTCCAGCCAGATTGAGCCCGAGGGTTGCTATTTATGTTGTTGGCCGAGCCATATGCGAGATTGCCCCTCGATTGGTGGCGGTAGGACCCGGCCCTCGGGGTCGGTGGTCGGGTCTTCGGCATACATGCGCCACATGGGGCCGAGGTTCTGCACGCGCCGGTCGGCCGTGGCGAGGCGAGGGAGAGCCCCCGAGTTCTAGCGGTCCTCGGCCATATGTTATGCTTTGGCCGGGACGGCGCATCTTCGAGTCTTCTCCCGATGTTGTCACGTGTATATTATCGCATTTTTGTTACGCCTTGGAAAATTTCCCGTTGGTACGCAAGCGGACGAACCAGTGATGAGTGCGGAGTGCGAGTGTATAATGTTTCATGGGCAATGTAAGTAAATGAGCTAGTAATGCATGAAAATAGATGAGGACGATTAGAACGAAAAGT